>NW_027616981.1:0-163000 GCF_964187855.1 Myxine glutinosa
CACTTGTGTTAGTGAAGGAAACCACTTTTGCACTTGTATTAGTGTGGAAAAAACACATTTTGCACTTGTGATATTGTTGAAAAACCACTTTTCGCACTTGTGTTAGTGTTGAAAAACCACTTTTCGCACTTGTGTTGGTGCAGGAAACCACTTTTGCACTTGTATTAGTGTGGAAAACCACTTTTCGCACTTGTGTTAGTGTTGAAAAAACACTTTTTGCACTTGTGATAGTGTTGAAAAACCACTTTTCGCACTTGTGTTAGTGTTGAAAAACCACTTTTCGCACTTGTGTTGGTGCAGAAAACCACTTTTGCACTTGTATTAGTGTGGAAAAAACACTTTTTGCACTTGTGATAGTGTTGAAAAACCACTTTTCGCACTTGTGTTAGTGTTGAAAAACCACTTTTCGCACTTGTTAGTGTTGAAAAACCACTTTTCGCACTTGTGTTGGTGCAGGAAACCACCTTTGCACTTGTATTAGTGTGGAAAACCACTTTTCGCACTTGTGTTAGTGTTGAAAAACCACTTTTCGCACTTGTGTTAGTGTTGAAAACCCACTTTTCCCACTTGTGTTGGTGCAGGAAACCACTTTTGCACTTGTATTAGTGTGGAAAAAACACTTTTTGCACTTGTGATAGTGTTGAAAAACCACTTTTCGCACTTGTGTTAGTGTTGAAAAACCACTTTTCGCACTTGTATTAGTGTGGAAAAAACACTTTTTGCACTTGTGATAGTGTTGAAAAACCACTTTTCGCACTTGTGTTAGTGAAGGAAACCACTTTTCGCACTTGTGTTAGTGTTGAAAACCCACCTTTCGCACTTGTGTTAGTGTTGAAAAACCACTTTTCGCACTTGTATTGGTGCAGGAAACCAACCACTTTTGCACTTGTATTAGTGGGGGAAAACCACTTTTCGCACTTGTTTTGGTGCAGGAAACCACCTTTGCACTTGCATTAGTGTGGAAAAAACACTTTTTGCACTTGTGATAGTGTTGAAAAACCACTTTTCGCACTTGTGTTGGTGCAGGAAACCACTTTTGCACTTGTATTAGTGTGGAAAAACCACTTTTCGCACTTGTGTTAGTGTTGAAAAACCACTTTTCGCACTTGTGTTAGTGTTGAAAAACCACTTTTCGCACTTGTGTTGGTGCAGGAAACCACTTTTGCACTTGTATTAGTGTGGAAAAACCACTTTTCGCACTTGTGTTAGTGTTGAAAAACCACTTTTCGCACTTGTGTTAGTGTTGAAAAACCACTTTTCGCACTTGTGTTAGTGTTGAAAAACCACTTTTCGCACCTGTGTTAGTGTTGAAAAACCACTTTTGCACTTGTATTAGTGTGTAAAAACCACTTTTCGCACTTGTATTAGTGTGGAAAAACCACTTTTCGCACGTGTTAGTGTTGAAAAACCACTTTTCGCACTTGTGTTAGTGTTGAAAAACCACTTTTCGCACTTGTGTTAGTGTTGAAAAACCACTTTTCGCACTTGTGTTGGTGCAGGAAACCACTTTTGCACTTGTATTAGTGTGGAAAAAACACTTTTTGGACTTGTGTTAGTGTTGAAAACCACTTTTCGCACTTGTGTTAGTGAAGGAAACCACTTTTCGCACTTGTGTTCATGTTGAAAACCCACTTTTCGCACTTGTGTTGGTGCAGGAAACCACTTTTGCACTTGTATTAGTGTGGAAAAAACACTTTTTGCACTTGTGATAGTGTTGAAAAACCACTTTTCGCACTTGTGTTAGTGTTGAAAAACCACTTTTCGCACTTGTGTTGGTGCAGGAAACCACTTTTGCACTTGTATTAGTGTGGAAGAAGCACTTTTCGCACTTGTGTTAGTGTTAAAAAACCACTTTTCGCACTGGTGTTGGTGAAGGAAACCACTTTTCGCACTTGTGTTAGTGTTGAAAACCCACTTTTCGCACATGTGTTAGTGAAGGAAACCACTTTTCGCACTTGTGTTGGTGCAGGAAACCACTTTTGCACTTGTATTAGTGTGGAAAAAACACTTTTTGCACTTGTGTTAGTGTTGAAAAACCACTTTTTGCACTTGTATTAGTGTGGAAAAAACACTTTTTGCACTTGTGATAGTGTTGAAAAACCACTTTTCGCACTTGTGTTAGTGTTGAAAAACCACTTTTCGCACTTGTGTTGGTGCAGGAAACCACTTTTGCACTTGTATTAGTGTGGAAAAAACACTTTTTGCACTTGTGATAGTGTTGAAAAACCACTTTTCGCACTTGTGTTAGTGTTGAAAAACCACTTTTCGCACTTGTGTTTGTGCAGGAAACCACTTTTGCACTTGTATTAGTGTGGGAAAACCACTTTTCACACTTGTGTTAGTGAAGGAAACCACTTTTGCACTTGTATTAGTGTGGAAAAAACACTTTTTGCACTTGTGATAGTGTTGAAAAACCACTTTTCGCACTTGTGTTAGTGTTGAAAAACCACTTTTCGCACTTGGGTTGGTGCAGGAAACCACTTTTGCACTTGTATTAGTGTGGAGAAACCACTTTTTGCCCTTGTGATAGTGTTGAAAAACCACTTTTCGCACTTGTGTTGGTGCAGGAAACCACTTTTGCACTTGTATTAGTGTGGAAAAAACACTTTTTGCACTTGTGATAGTGTTGAAAAAACACTTTTTGCACTTGTATTAGTGTGGAAAAACCACTTTTCGCACTTGTGTTAGTGTTGAAAAACCACTTTTCGCACTTGTGTTAGTGTTGAAAAACCACTTTTCGCACTTGTGTTGGTGCAGGAAACCACTTTTCGCACTGGTGTTGGTGAAGGAAACCACTTTTCGCACTTGTGTTAGTGTTGAAAAACCACTTTTCGCACTTGTGTTAGTGTTGAAAAACCACTTTTCGCACTTGTGTTGGTGCAGGAAACCACTTTTGCACTTGTATTAGTGTGGAGAAACCACTTTTTGCCCTTGTGATAGTGTTGAAAAACCACTTTTCGCACTTGTGTTGGTGCAGGAAACCACTTTTGCACTTGTATTAGTGTGGAAAAAACACTTTTTGCACTTGTGATAGTGTTGAAAAACCACTTTTCGCACGTTTTAGTGTTGAAAAACCACTTTTCGCACTTGTGTTGGTGCAGGAAACCACTTTTACACTTGTATTAGTGTGGAAAAAACACTTTTTGCACTTGTGTTGGTGCAGGAAACCACTTTTGCACTTGTATTAGTGTGGAAAAACCACTTTTCGCACTTGTGTTAGTGTTGAAAAACCACTTTTCGCACTTGTGTTAGTGTTGAAAAACCACTTTTCGCACTTGTGTTGGTGCAGGAAACCACTTTTGCACTTGTATTAGTGTGGAAAAACACTTTTTGGACTTGTGTTAGTGTTGAAAACCCACTTTTCGCACATGTGTTAGTGAAGGAAACCACTTTTCACACTTGTGTTGGTGCAGGAAACCACTTTTGCACTTGTATTAGTGTGGAAAAAACACTTTTTGAACTTGTGATAGTGTTGAAAAACCACTTTTCGCACTTGTGTTAGTGAAGGAAACCACTTTTCGCGCTTGTGTTAGTGTTGAAAACCCACTTTTCGCACTTGTGTTAGTGTTGAAAAACCACTTTTCGGACTTGTGTTGGTGCAGGAAACCACTTTTGCACTTGTATTAGTGTGGAAAAACCACTTTTCACACTTGTGTTAGTGAAGGAAACCACTTTTGCACTTGTATTAGTGTGGGAAAAACACATTTTGCACTTGTGATATTGTTGAAAAACCACTTTTCGCACTTGTGTTAGTGTTGAAAAACCACTTTTCGCACTTGTGTTGGTGCAGGAAACCACTTTTGCACTTGTATTAGTGTGGAAAACCACTTTTCGCACTTGTGTTAGTGTTGAAAAAACACTTTTTGCACTTGTGATAGTGTTGAAAAACCACTTTTCGCACTTGTGTTAGTGTTGAAAAACCACTTTTCGCACTTGTGTTGGTGCAGAAAACCACTTTTGCACTTGTATTAGTGTGGAAAAAACACTTTTTGCACTTGTGATAGTGTTGAAAAACCACTTTTCGCACTTGTGTTAGTGTTGAAAAACCACTTTTCGCACTTGTTAGTGTTGAAAAACCACTTTTCGCACTTGTGTTGGTGCAGGAAACCACCTTTGCACTTGTATTAGTGTGGAAAACCACTTTTCGCACTTGTGTTAGTGTTGAAAAACCACTTTTCGCACTTGTGTTAGTGTTGAAAACCCACTTTTCCCACTTGTGTTGGTGCAGGAAACCACTTTTGCACTTGTATTAGTGTGGAAAAAACACTTTTTGCACTTGTGATAGTGTTGAAAAACCACTTTTCGCACTTGTGTTAGTGTTGAAAAACCACTTTTCGCACTTGTATTAGTGTGGAAAAAACACTTTTTGCACTTGTGATAGTGTTGAAAAACCACTTTTCGCACTTGTGTTAGTGTTGAAAAACCACTGTTCGCACTTGTGTTGGTGCAGGAAACCACTTTTGCACCTGTATTAGTGTGGAAAAAACACTTTTTGCACTTGTGTTAATGTTGAAAAACCACTTTTCGCACTTGTGTTAGTGAAGGAAACCACTTTTCGCACTTGTGTTAGTGTTGAAAACCCACCTTTCGCACTTGTGTTAGTGTTGAAAAACCACTTTTCGCACTTGTATTGGTGCAGGAAACCAACCACTTTTGCACTTGTATTAGTGGGGAAAAACCACTTTTCGCACTTGTTTTGGTGCAGGAAACCACCTTTGCACTTGCATTAGTGTGGAAAAAACACTTTTTGCACTTGTGATAGTGTTGAAAAACCACTTTTCGCACTTGTGTTGGTGCAGGAAACCACTTTTGCACTTGTATTAGTGTGGAAAAACCACTTTTCGCACTTGTGTTAGTGTTGAAAAACCACTTTTCGCACTTGTGTTAGTGTTGAAAAACCACTTTTCGCACTTGTGTTGGTGCAGGAAACCACTTTTGCACTTGTATTAGTGTGGAAAAACCACTTTTCGCACTTGTGTTAGTGTTGAAAAACCACTTTTCGCACTTGTGTTAGTGTTGAAAAACCACTTTTCGCACTTGTGTTAGTGTTGAAAAACCACTTTTCGCACCTGTGTTAGTGTTGAAAAACCACTTTTGCACTTGTATTAGTGTGTAAAAACCACTTTTCGCACTTGTATTAGTGTGGAAAAACCACTTTTCGCACGTGTTAGTGTTGAAAAACCACTTTTCGCACTTGTGTTAGTGTTGAAAAACCACTTTTCGCACTTGTGTTAGTGTTGAAAAACCACTTTTCGCACTTGTGTTGGTGCAGGAAACCACTTTTGCACTTGTATTAGTGTGGAAAAAACACTTTTTGGACTTGTGTTAGTGTTGAAAAACCACTTTTCGCACTTGTGTTAGTGAAGGAAACCACTTTTCGCACTTGTGTTCATGTTGAAAACCCACTTTTCGCACTTGTGTTGGTGCAGGAAACCACTTTTGCACTTGTATTAGTGTGGAAAAAACACTTTTTGCACTTGTGATAGTGTTGAAAAACCACTTTTCGCACTTGTGTTAGTGTTGAAAAACCACTTTTCGCACTTGTGTTGGTGCAGGAAACCACTTTTGCACTTGTATTAGTGTGGAAGAAGCACTTTTCGCACTTGTGTTAGTGTTAAAAAACCACTTTTCGCACTGGTGTTGGTGAAGGAAACCACTTTTCGCACTTGTGTTAGTGTTGAAAACCCACTTTTCGCACATGTGTTAGTGAAGGAAACCACTTTTCGCACTTGTGTTGGTGCAGGAAACCACTTTTGCACTTGTATTAGTGTGGAAAAAACACTTTTTGAACTTGTGTTAGTGTTGAAAAACCACTTTTTGCACTTGTATTAGTGTGGAAAAAACACTTTTTGCACTTGTGATAGTGTTGAAAAACCACTTTTCGCACTTGTGTTAGTGTTGAAAAACCACTTTTCGCACTTGTGTTAGTGTTGAAAAACCACTTTTCGCACTTGTGTTTGTGCAGGAAACCACTTTTGCACTTGCATTAGTGTGGAAAAACCACTTTTCACACTTGTGTTAGTGAAGGAAACCACTTTTGCACTTGTATTAGTGTGGAAAAAACACTTTTTGCACTTGTGATAGTGTTGAAAAACCACTTTTCGCACTTGTGTTAGTGTTGAAAAACCACTTTTCGCACTTGGGTTGGTGCAGGAAACCACTTTTGCACTTGTATTAGTGTGGAGAAACCACTTTTTGCCCTTGTGATAGTGTTGAAAAACCACTTTTCGCACTTGTGTTGGTGCAGGAAACCACTTTTGCACTTGTATTAGTGTGGAAAAAACACTTTTTGCACTTGTGATAGTGTTGAAAAAACACTTTTTGCACTTGTATTAGTGTGGAAAAACCACTTTTCGCACTTGTGTTAGTGTTGAAAAACCACTTTTCGCACTTGTGTTAGTGTTGAAAAACCACTTTTCGCACTTGTGTTGGTGCAGGAAACCACTTTTCGCACTGGTGTTGGTGAAGGAAACCACTTTTCGCACTTGTGTTAGTGTTGAAAACCCACTTTTCGCACATGTGTTAGTGAAGGAAACCACTTTTCGCACTTGTGTTGGTGCAGGAAACCACTTTTGCACTTGTATTAGTGTGGAAAAAACACATTTTGCACTTGTGATAGTGTTGAAAAACCACTTTTCGCACTTGTGTTAGTGTTAAATAACCACTTTTCTCACTTGTGTTAGTGTTGAAAAACCACTTTTCACACTTGTGTTGGTGCAGGAAACCACCTTTGCACTTGTATTAGTGTGGAAAACCACTTTTCGCACTTGTGTTAGTGTTGAAAAACCACTTTTCGCACTTGTGTTAGTGTTGAAAATCCACTTTTTGCACTTGTGTTGGTGCAGGAAACCACTTTTGCACTTGTATTAGTGTGGAAAAAACACTTTTTGCACTTGTGATAGTGTTGAAAAACCACTTTTCGCACTTGTGTTAGTGTTGAAAAACCACTTTTCGCACTTGTGTTAGTGTTGAAAACCCACTTTTCCCACTTGTGTTGGTGCAGGAAACCACTTTTGCACTTGTATTAGTGTGGAAAAAACACTTTTTGCACTTGTGATAGTGTTGAAAAACCACTTTTCGCACTTGTGTTAGTGTTGAAAAACCACTTTTCGCACTTGTATTAGTGTGGAAAAAACACTTTTTGCACTTGTGATAGTGTTGAAAAACCACTTTTCGCACTTGTGTTAGTGTTGAAAAACCACTGTTCGCACTTGTGTTGGTGCAGGAAACCACTTTTGCACCTGTATTAGTGTGGAAAAAACACTTTTTGCACTTGTGTTAGTGTTGAAAAACCACTTTTCGCACTTGTGTTAGTGAAGGAAACCACTTTTCGCACTTGTGTTAGTGTTGAAAACCCACCTTTCGCACTTGTGTTAGTGTTGAAAAACCACTTTTCGCACTTATATTGGTGCAGGAAACCAACCACTTTTGCACTTGTATTAGTGGGGAAAAACCACTTTTCGCACTTGTGTTGGTGCAGGAAACCACCTTTGCACTTGCATTAGTGTGGAAAAAACACTTTTTGCACTTGTGATAGTGTTGAAAAACCACTTTTCGCACTTGTGTTGGTGCAGGAAACCACTTTTGCACTTGTATTAGTGTGGAAAAACCACTTTTCGCACTTGTGTTAGTGTTGAAAAACCACTTTTCGCACTTGTGTTAGTGTTGAAAAACCACTTTTCGCACTTGTGTTGGTGCAGGAAACCACTTTTGCACTTGTATTAGTGTGGAAAAACCACTTTTCGCACTTGTGTTAGTGTTGAAAAACCACTTTTCGCACTTGTGTTAGTGTTGAAAAACCACTTTTCGCACTTGTGTTAGTGTTGAAAAACCACTTTTCGCACCTGTGTTAGTGTTGAAAAACCACTTTTGCACTTGTATTAGTGTGGAAAAACCACTTTTCGCACTTGTATTAGTGTGGAAAAACCACTTTTCGCACGTGTTAGTGTTGAAAAACCACTTTTCGCACTCGCACTTGTGTTAGTGTTGAAAAACCACTTTTCGCACTTGTGTTAGTGTTGAAAAAACCACTTTTCGCACTTGTGTTGGTGCAGGAAACCACTTTTGCACTTGTATTAGTGTGGAAAAAACACTTTTTGGACTTGTGTTAGTGTTGAAAAACCACTTTTCGCACTTGTGTTAGTGAAGGAAACCACTTTTCGCACTTGTGTTCATGTTGAAAACCCACTTTTCGCACTTGTGTTGGTGCAGGAAACCACTTTTGCACTTGTATTAGTGTGGAAGAAGCACTTTTCGCACTTGTGTTAGTGTTAAAAAACCACTTTTCGCACTGGTGTTGGTGAAGGAAACCACTTTTCGCACTTGTGTTAGTGTTGAAAACCCACTTTTCGCACATGTGTTAGTGAAGGAAACCACTTTTCGCACTTGTGTTGGTGCAGGAAACCACTTTGCACTTGTATTAGTGTGGAAAAAACACTTTTGAACTTGTGTTAGTGTTGAAAAACCACTTTTGCACTTGTATTAGTGTGGAAAAAACACTTTTTGCACTTGTGATAGTGTTGAAAAACCACTTTTCGCACTTGTGTTAGTGTTGAAAAACCACTTTTCGCACTTGTGTTAGTGTTGAAAAACCACTTTTCGCACTTGTGTTTGTGCAGGAAACCACTTTTGCACTTGCATTAGTGTGGAAAAACCACTTTTCACACTTGTGTTAGTGAAGGAAACCACTTTTGCACTTGTATTAGTGTGGAAAAAACACTTTTTGCACTTGTGATAGTGTTGAAAAACCACTTTTCGCACTTGTGTTAGTGTTGAAAAACCACTTTTCGCACTTGGGTTGGTGCAGGAAACCACTTTTGCACTTGTATTAGTGTGGAGAAACCACTTTTTGCCCTTGTGATAGTGTTGAAAAACCACTTTTCGCACTTGTGTTGGTGCAGGAAACCACTTTTGCACTTGTATTAGTGTGGAAAAAACACTTTTTGCACTTGTGATAGTGTTGAAAAAACACTTTTTGCACTTGTATTAGTGTGGAAAAACCACTTTTCGCACTTGTGTTAGTGTTGAAAACCACTTTTCGCACTTGTGTTAGTGTTGAAAACCACTTTTCGCACTTGTGTTGGTGCAGGAAACCACTTTTCGCACTGGTGTTGGTGAAGGAAACCACTTTTCGCACTTGTGTTAGTGTTGAAAACCCACTTTTCGCACATGTGTTAGTGAAGGAAACCACTTTTCGCACTTGTGTTGGTGCAGGAAACCACTTTTGCACTTGTATTAGTGTGGAAAAAACACATTTTGCACTTGTGATAGTGTTGAAAAACCACTTTTCGCACTTGTGTTAGTGTTAAATAACCACTTTTCTCACTTGTGTTAGTGTTGAAAAACCACTTTTCACACTTGTGTTGGTGCAGGAAACCACCTTTGCACTTGTATTAGTGTGGAAAACCACTTTTCGCACTTGTGTTAGTGTGAAAAACCACTTTTCGCACTTGTGTTAGTGTTGAAAACCACTTTTTGCACTTGTGTTGGTGCAGGAAACCACTTTTGCACTTGTATTAGTGTGGAAAAAACACTTTTTGCACTTGTGATAGTGTTGAAAAACCACTTTTCGCACTTGTGTTAGTGTTGAAAAACCACTTTTCGCACTTGTGTTAGTGTTGAAAACCCACTTTTCCCACTTGTGTTGGTGCAGGAAACCACTTTTGCACTTGTATTAGTGTGGAAAAAACACTTTTTGCACTTGTGATAGTGTTGAAAAACCACTTTTCGCACTTGTGTTAGTGTTGAAAAACCACTTTTCGCACTTGTATTAGTGTGGAAAAAACACTTTTTGCACTTGTGATAGTGTTGAAAAACCACTTTTCGCACTTGTGTTAGTGTTGAAAAACCACTGTTCGCACTTGTGTTGGTGCAGGAAACCACTTTTGCACCTGTATTAGTGTGGAAAAAACACTTTTTGCACTTGTGTTAGTGTTGAAAAACCACTTTTCGCACTTGTGTTAGTGAAGGAAACCACTTTTCGCACTTGTGTTAGTGTTGAAAACCCACCTTTCGCACTTGTGTTAGTGTTGAAAAACCACTTTTCGCACTTATATTGGTGCAGGAAACCAACCACTTTTGCACTTGTATTAGTGGGGAAAAACCACTTTTCGCACTTGTGTTGGTGCAGGAAACCACCTTTGCACTTGCATTAGTGTGGAAAAAACACTTTTTGCACTTGTGATAGTGTTGAAAAACCACTTTTCGCACTTGTGTTGGTGCAGGAAACCACTTTTGCACTTGTATTAGTGTGGAAAAACCACTTTTCGCACTTGTGTTAGTGTTGAAAAACCACTTTTCGCACTTGTGTTAGTGTTGAAAAACCACTTTTCGCACTTGTGTTGGTGCAGGAAACCACTTTTGCACTTGTATTAGTGTGGAAAAACCACTTTTCGCACTTGTGTTAGTGTTGAAAAACCACTTTTCGCACTTGTGTTAGTGTTGAAAAACCACTTTTCGCACTTGTGTTAGTGTTGAAAAACCACTTTTCGCACCTGTGTTAGTGTTGAAAAACCACTTTTGCACTTGTATTAGTGTGGAAAAACCACTTTTCGCACTTGTATTAGTGTGGAAAAACCACTTTTCGCACGTGTTAGTGTTGAAAAACCACTTTTCGCACTTGTGTTAGTGTTGAAAAACCACTTTTCGCACTTGTGTTAGTGTTGAAAAACCACTTTTCGCACTTGTGTTGGTGCAGGAAACCACTTTTGCACTTGTATTAGTGTGGAAAAAACACTTTTTGGACTTGTGTTAGTGTTGAAAAACCACTTTTCGCACTTGTGTTAGTGAAGGAAACCACTTTTCGCACTTGTGTTCATGTTGAAAACCCACTTTTCGCACTTGTGTTGGTGCAGGAAACCACTTTTGCACTTGTATTAGTGTGGAAAAAACACTTTTTGCACTTGTGATAGTGTTGAAAAACCACTTTTCGCACTTGTGTTAGTGTTGAAAAACCACTTTTCGCACTTGTGTTGGTGCAGGAAACCACTTTTGCACTTGTATTAGTGTGGAAGAAGCACTTTTCGCACTTGTGTTAGTGTTAAAAAACCACTTTTCGCACTGGTGTTGGTGAAGGAAACCACTTTTCGCACTTGTGTTAGTGTTGAAAACCCACTTTTCGCACATGTGTTAGTGAAGGAAACCACTTTTCGCACTTGTGTTGGTGCAGGAAACCACTTTTGCACTTGTATTAGTGTGGAAAAAACACTTTTTGCACTTGTGTTAGTGTTGAAAAACCACTTTTTGCACTTGTATTAGTGTGGAAAAAACACTTTTTGCACTTGTGATAGTGTTGAAAAACCACTTTTCGCACTTCTGTTAGTGTTGAAAAACCACTTTTCGCACTTGTGTTGGTGCAGGAAACCACTTTTGCACTTGTATTAGTGTGGAAAAAACACTTTTTGCACTTGTGATAGTGTTGAAAAACCACTTTTCGCACTTGTGTTAGTGTTGAAAAACCACTTTTCGCACTTGTGTTTGTGCAGGAAACCACTTTTGCACTTGTATTAGTGTGGAAAAACCACTTTTCACACTTGTGTTAGTGAAGGAAACCACTTTTGCACTTGTATTAGTGTGGAAAAAACACTTTTTGCACTTGTGATAGTGTTGAAAAACCACTTTTCGCACTTGTGTTAGTGTTGAAAAACCACTTTTCGCACTTGTGTTGGTGCAGGAAACCACTTTTGCACTTGTATTAGTGTGGAGAAACCACTTTTTGCCCTTGTGATAGTGTTGAAAAACCACTTTTCGCACTTGTGTTGGTGCAGGAAACCACTTTTGCACTTGTATTAGTGTGGAAAAAACACTTTTTGCACTTGTGATAGTGTTGAAAAAACACTTTTTGCACTTGTGTTAGTGTTGAAAAACCACTTTTCGCACTTGTGTTGGTGCAGGAAACCACTTTTCGCACTGGTGTTGGTGAAGGAAACCACTTTTCGCACTTGTGTTAGTGTTGAAAACCCACTTTTCGCACATGTGTTAGTGAAGGAAACCACTTTTCGCACTTGTGTTGGTGCAGGAAACCACTTTTGCACTTGTATTAGTGTGGAAAAAACACATTTTGCACATGTGATAGTGTTGAAAAACCACTTTTCGCACTTGTGTTAGTGTTGAAAAACCACTTTTCTCACTTGTGTTAGTGTTGAAAAACCACTTTTCACACTTGTGTTGGTGCAGGAAACCACCTTTGCACTTGTATTAGTGTGGAAAACCACTTTTCGCACTTGTGTTAGTGTTGAAAAACCACTTTTCGCACTTGTGTTAGTGTTGAAAATCCACTTTTCGCACTTGTGTTGGTGCAGGAAACCACTTTTGCACTTGTATTAGTGTGGAAAAAACACTTTTTGCACTTGTGATAGTGTTGAAAAACCACTTTTCGCACTTGTGTTAGTGTTGAAAAACCACTTTTCGCACTTGTATTAGTGTGGAAAAAACACTTTTTGCACTTGTGATAGTGTTGAAAAACCACTTTTCGCACTTGTGTTAGTGTTGAAAAACCACTTTTCGCACTTGTGTTGGTGCAGGAAACCACATTTGCACCTGTATTAGTGTGGAAAAACACTTTTTGCACTTGTGTTGGTGCAGGAAACCACCTTTGCACTTGCATTAGTGTGGAAAAAACACTTTTTGCACTTGTGATAGTGTTGAAAAACCACTTTTCGCACTTGTGTTGGTGCAGGAAACCACTTTTGCACTTGTATTAGTGTGGAAAAACCACTTTTCGCACTTGTGTTAGTGTTGAAAAACCACTTTTCGCACTTGTGTTAGTGTTGAAAAACCACTTTTCGCACTTGTGTTGGTGCAGGAAACCACTTTTGCACTTGTATTAGTGTGGAAAAACCACTTTTCGCACTTGTGTTAGTGTTGAAAAACCACTTTTCGCACTTGTGTTAGTGTTGAAAAACCACTTTTCGCACTTGTGTTAGTGTTGAAAAACCACTTTTCGCACCTGTGTTAGTGTTGAAAAACCACTTTTGCACTTGTATTAGTGTGGAAAAACCACTTTTCGCACTTGTATTAGTGTGGAAAAACCACTTTTCGCACGTGTTAGTGTTGAAAAACCACTTTTCGCACTTGTGTTAGTGTTGAAAAACCACTTTTCGCACTTGTGTTAGTGTTGAAAAACCACTTTTCGCACTTGTGTTGGTGCAGGAAACCACTTTTGCACTTGTATTAGTGTGGAAAAAACACTTTTTGGACTTGTGTTAGTGTTGAAAAACCACTTTTCGCACTTGTGTTAGTGAAGGAAACCACTTTTCGCACTTGTGTTCATGTTGAAAACCCACTTTTCGCACTTGTGTTGGTGCAGGAAACCACTTTTGCACTTGTATTAGTGTGGAAAAAACACTTTTTGCACTTGTGATAGTGTTGAAAAACCACTTTTCGCACTTGTGTTAGTGTTGAAAAACCACTTTTCGCACTTGTGTTGGTGCAGGAAACCACTTTTGCACTTGTATTAGTGTGGAAGAAGCACTTTTCGCACTTGTGTTAGTGTTAAAAAACCACTTTTCGCACTGGTGTTGGTGAAGGAAACCACTTTTCGCACTTGTGTTAGTGTTGAAAACCCACTTTTCGCACATGTGTTAGTGAAGGAAACCACTTTTCGCACTTGTGTTGGTGCAGGAAACCACTTTTGCACTTGTATTAGTGTGGAAAAAACACTTTTTGCACTTGTGTTAGTGTTGAAAAACCACTTTTTGCACTTGTATTAGTGTGGAAAAAACACTTTTTGCACTTGTGATAGTGTTGAAAAACCACTTTTCGCACTTCTGTTAGTGTTGAAAAACCACTTTTCGCACTTGTGTTGGTGCAGGAAACCACTTTTGCACTTGTATTAGTGTGGAAAAAACACTTTTTGCACTTGTGATAGTGTTGAAAAACCACTTTTCGCACTTGTGTTAGTGTTGAAAAACCACTTTTCGCACTTGTGTTTGTGCAGGAAACCACTTTTGCACTTGTATTAGTGTGGAAAAACCACTTTTCACACTTGTGTTAGTGAAGGAAACCACTTTTGCACTTGTATTAGTGTGGAAAAAACACTTTTTGCACTTGTGATAGTGTTGAAAAACCACTTTTCGCACTTGTGTTAGTGTTGAAAAACCACTTTTCGCACTTGTGTTGGTGCAGGAAACCACTTTTGCACTTGTATTAGTGTGGAGAAACCACTTTTTGCCCTTGTGATAGTGTTGAAAAACCACTTTTCGCACTTGTGTTGGTGCAGGAAACCACTTTTGCACTTGTATTAGTGTGGAAAAAACACTTTTTGCACTTGTGATAGTGTTGAAAAAACACTTTTTGCACTTGTGTTAGTGTTGAAAAACCACTTTTCGCACTTGTGTTGGTGCAGGAAACCACTTTTCGCACTGGTGTTGGTGAAGGAAACCACTTTTCGCACTTGTGTTAGTGTTGAAAACCCACTTTTCGCACATGTGTTAGTGAAGGAAACCACTTTTCGCACTTGTGTTGGTGCAGGAAACCACTTTTGCACTTGTATTAGTGTGGAAAAAACACATTTTGCACTTGTGATAGTGTTGAAAAACCACTTTTCGCACTTGTGTTAGTGTTGAAAAACCACTTTTCTCACTTGTGTTAGTGTTGAAAAACCACTTTTCACACTTGTGTTGGTGCAGGAAACCACCTTTGCACTTGTATTAGTGTGGAAAACCACTTTTCGCACTTGTGTTAGTGTTGAAAAACCACTTTTCGCACTTGTGTTAGTGTTGAAAATCCACTTTTCGCACTTGTGTTGGTGCAGGAAACCACTTTTGCACTTGTATTAGTGTGGAAAAAACACTTTTTGCACTTGTGATAGTGTTGAAAAACCACTTTTCGCACTTGTGTTAGTGTTGAAAAACCACTTTTCGCACTTGTATTAGTGTGGAAAAAACACTTTTTGCACTTGTGATAGTGTTGAAAAACCACTTTTCGCACTTGTGTTAGTGTTGAAAAACCACTTTTCGCACTTGTGTTGGTGCAGGAAACCACATTTGCACCTGTATTAGTGTGGAAAAACACTTTTTGCACTTGTGTTAGTGTTGAAAAACCACTTTTCGCACTTGTGTTCGTGAAGGAAACCACTTTTCGCACTTGTGTTAGTGTTGAAAACCCACTTTTCGCACATGTGTTAGTGAAGGAAACCACTTTTCGCACTTGTGTTGGTGCAGGAAACCACTTTTGCACTTGTATTAGTGTGGAAAAAACACTTTTTGCACTTGTGTTAGTGTTGAAAAACCACTTTTTGCACTTGTATTAGTGTGGAAAAAACACTTTTTGCACTTGTGATAGTGTTGAAAAACCACTTTTCGCACTTGTGTTAGTGTTGAAAAACCACTTTTCACACTTGTGTTGGTGCAGGAAACCACTTTTGCACTTGTATTAGTGTGGAAAAAACACTTTTTGCACTTGTGATAGTGTTGAAAAACCACTTTTCGCACTTGTGTTAGTGTTGAAAAACCACTTTTCGCACTTGTGTTTGTGCAGGAAACCACTTTTGCACTTGTATTAGTGTGGAAAAACCACTTTTCACACTTGTGTTAGTGAAGGAAACCACTTTTGCACTTGTATTAGTGTGGAAAAAACACTTTTTGCACTTGTGATAGTGTTGAAAAACCACTTTTCGCACTTGTGTTAGTGTTGAAAAACCACTTTTCGCACTTGGGTTGGTGCAGGAAACCACTTTTGCACTTGTATTAGTGTGGAGAAACCACTTTTTGCCCTTGTGATAGTGTTGAAAAACCACTTTTCGCACTTGTGTTGGTGCAGGAAACCACTTTTGCACTTGTATTAGTGTGGAAAAAACACTTTTTGCACTTGTGATAGTGTTGAAAAAACACTTTTTGCACTTGTATTAGTGTGGAAAAACCACTTTTCGCACTTGTGTTAGTGTTGAAAAACCACTTTTCGCACTTGTGTTAGTGTTGAAAAACCACTTTTCGCACTTGTGTTGGTGCAGGAAACCACTTTTCGCACTGGTGTTGGTGAAGGAAACCACTTTTCGCATTTGTGTTAGTGTTGAAAACCCACTTTTCGCACATGTGTTAGTGAAGGAAACCACTTTTCGCACTTGTGTTGGTGCAGGAAACCACTTTTGCACTTGTATTAGTGTGGAAAAAACACATTTTGCACTTGTGATAGTGTTGAAAAACCACTTTTCGCACTTGTGTTAGTGTTGAAAAACCACTTTTCTCACTTGTGTTAGTGTTGAAAAACCACTTTTCACACTTGTGTTGGAGCAGGAAACCACCTTTGCACTTGTATTAGTGTGGAAAACCACTTTTCGCACTTGTGTTAGTGTTGAAAAACCACTTTTCGCACTTGTGTTAGTGTTGAAAATCCACTTTTCGCACTTGTGTTGGTGCAGGAAACCACTTTTGCACTTGTATTAGTGTGGAAAAAACACTTTTTGCACTTGTGATAGTGTTGAAAAACCACTTTTCGCACTTGTGTTAGTGTTGAAAAACCACTTTTCGCACTTGTGTTAGTGTTGAAAACCCACTTTTCCCACTTGTGTTGGTGCAGGAAACCACTTTTGCACTTGTATTAGTGTGGAAAAAACACTGTTCGCACTTGTGTTGGTGCAGGAAACCACTTTTGCACCTGTATTAGTGTGGAAAAAACACTTTTTGCACTTGTGTTAGTGTTGAAAAACCACTTTTCGCACTTGTGTTAGTGAAGGAAACCACTTTTCGCACTTGTGTTAGTGTTGAAAACCCACCTTTCGCACTTGTGTTAGTGTTGAAAAACCACTTTTCGCACTTGTATTGGTGCAGGAAACCAACCACTTTTGCACTTGTATTAGTGGGGAAAAACCACTTTTCGCACTTGTTTTGGTGCAGGAAACCACCTTTGCACTTGCATTAGTGTGGAAAAAACACTTTTTGCACTTGTGATAGTGTTGAAAAACCACTTTTCGCACTTGTGTTGGTGCAGGAAACCACTTTTGCACTTGTATTAGTGTGGAAAAACCACTTTTCGCACTTGTGTTAGTGTTGAAAAACCACTTTTCGCACTTGTGTTAGTGTTGAAAAACCACTTTTCGCACTTGTGTTGGTGCAGGAAACCACTTTTGCACTTGTATTAGTGTGGAAAAACCACTTTTCGCACTTGTGTTAGTGTTTAAAAACCACTTTTCGCACTTGTGTTAGTGTTGAAAAACCACTTTTCGCACTTGTGTTAGTGTTGAAAAACCACTTTTCGCACCTGTGTTAGTGTTGAAAAACCACTTTTGCACTTGTATTAGTGTGTAAAAACCACTTTTCGCACTTGTATTAGTGTGGAAAAACCACTTTTCGCACGTGTTAGTGTTGAAAAACCACTTTTCGCACTTGTGTTAGTGTTGAAAAACCACTTTTCGCACTTGTGTTAGTGTTGAAAAACCACTTTTCGCACTTGTGTTGGTGCAGGAAACCACTTTTGCACTTGTATTAGTGTGGAAAAAACACTTTTTGGACTTGTGTTAGTGTTGAAAAACCACTTTTCGCACTTGTGTTAGTGAAGGAAACCACTTTTCGCACTTGTGTTCATGTTGAAAACCCACTTTTCGCACTTGTGTTGGTGCAGGAAACCACTTTTGCACTTGTATTAGTGTGGAAAAAACACTTTTTGCACTTGTGATAGTGTTGAAAAACCACTTTTCGCACTTGTGTTAGTGTTGAAAAACCACTTTTCGCACTTGTGTTGGTGCAGGAAACCACTTTTGCACTTGTATTAGTGTGGAAGAAGCACTTTTCGCACTTGTGTTAGTGTTAAAAAAACCACTTTTCGCACTGGTGTTGGTGAAGGAAACCACTTTTCGCACTTGTGTTAGTGTTGAAAACCCACTTTTCGCACATGTGTTAGTGAAGGAAACCACTTTTCGCACTTGTGTTGGTGCAGGAAACCACTTTTGCACTTGTATTAGTGTGGAAAAAACACTTTTTGCACTTGTGTTAGTGTTGAAAAACCACTTTTTGCACTTGTATTAGTGTGGAAAAAACACTTTTTGCACTTGTGATAGTGTTGAAAAACCACTTTTCGCACTTGTGTTAGTGTTGAAAAACCACTTTTCGCACTTGTGTTGGTGCAGGAAACCACTTTTGCACTTGTATTAGTGTGGAAAAAACACTTTTTGCACTTGTGATAGTGTTGAAAAACCACTTTTCGCACTTGTGTTAGTGTTGAAAAACCACTTTTCGCACTTGTGTTTGTGCAGGAAACCACTTTTGCACTTGTATTAGTGTGGAAAAACCACTTTTCACACTTGTGTTAGTGAAGGAAACCACTTTTGCACTTGTATTAGTGTGGAAAAAACACTTTTTGCACTTGTGATAGTGTTGAAAAACCACTTTTCGCACTTGGGTTGGTGCAGGAAACCACTTTTGCACTTGTATTAGTGTGGAGAAACCACTTTTTGCCCTTGTGATAGTGTTGAAAAACCACTTTTCGCACTTGTGTTGGTGCAGGAAACCACTTTTGCACTTGTATTAGTGTGGAAAAAACACTTTTTGCACTTGTGATAGTGTTGAAAAAACACTTTTTGCACTTGTATTAGTGTGGAAAAACCACTTTTCGCACTTGTGTTAGTGTTGAAAAACCACTTTTCGCACTTGTGTTAGTGTTGAAAAACCACTTTTCGCACTTGTGTTGGTGCAGGAAACCACTTTTCGCACTGGTGTTGGTGAAGGAAACCACTTTTCGCACTTGTGTTAGTGTTGAAAACCCACTTTTCGCACATGTGTTAGTGAAGGAAACCACTTTTCGCACTTGTGTTGGTGCAGGAAACCACTTTTGCACTTGTATTAGTGTGGAAAAAACACATTTTGCACTTGTGATAGTGTTGAAAAACCACTTTTCGCACTTGTGTTAGTGTTGAAAAACCACTTTTCTCACTTGTGTTAGTGTTGAAAAACCACTTTTCACACTTGTGTTGGTGCAGGAAACCACCTTTGCACTTGTATTAGTGTGGAAAACCACTTTTCGCAGTTGTGTTAGTGTTGAAAAACCACTTTTCGCACTTGTGTTAGTGTTGAAAATCCACTTTTCGCACTTGTGTTGGTGCAGGAAACCACTTTTGCACTTGTATTAGTGTGGAAAAAACACTTTTTGCACTTGTGATAGTGTTGAAAAACCACTTTTCGCACTTGTGTTAGTGTTGAAAAACCACTTTTCGCACTTGTGTTAGTGTTGAAAACCCACTTTTCCCACTTGTGTTGGTGCAGGAAACCACTTTTGCACTTGTATTAGTGTGGAAAAAACACTTTTTGCACTTGTGATAGTGTTGAAAAACCACTTTTCGCACTTGTGTTAGTGTTGAAAAACCACTTTTCGCACTTTTATTAGTGTGGAAAAAACACTTTTTGCACTTGTGATAGTGTTGAAAAACCACTTTTCGCACTTGTGTTAGTGTTGAAAAACCACTGTTCGCACTTGTGTTGGTGCAGGAAACCACTTTTGCACCTGTATTAGTGTGGAAAAAACACTTTTTGCACTTGTGTTAGTGTTGAAAAACCACTTTTCGCACTTGTGTTAGTGAAGGAAACCACTTTTCGCACTTGTGTTAGTGTTGAAAACCCACCTTTCGCACTTGTGTTAGTGTTGAAAAACCACTTTTCGCACTTGTATTCGTGCAGGAAACCAACCACTTTTGCACTTGTATTAGTGGGGAAAAACCACTTTTCGCACTTGTGTTGGTGCAGGAAACCACCTTTGCACTTGCATTAGTGTGGAAAAAACACTTTTTGCACTTGTGATAGTGTTGAAAAACCACTTTTCGCACTTGTGTTGGTGCAGGAAACCACTTTTGCACTTGTATTAGTGTGGAAAAACCACTTTTCGCACTTGTGTTAGTGTTGAAAAACCACTTTTCGCACTTGTGTTAGTGTTGAAAAACCACTTTTCGCACTTGTGTTGGTGCAGGAAACCACTTTTGCACTTGTATTAGTGTGGAAAAACCACTTTTCGCACTTGTGTTAGTGTTGAAAAACCACTTTTCGCACTTGTGTTAGTGTTGAAAAACCACTTTTCGCACTTGTGTTAGTGTTGAAAAACCACTTTTCGCACCTGTGTTAGTGTTGAAAAACCACTTTTGCACTTGTATTAGTGTGGAAAAACCACTTTTCGCACTTGTATTAGTGTGGAAAAACCACTTTTCGCACGTGTTAGTGTTGAAAAACCACTTTTCGCACTTGTGTTAGTGTTGAAAAACCACTTTTCGCACTTGTGTTAGTGTTGAAAAACCACTTTTCGCACTTGTGTTGGTGCAGGAAACCACTTTTGCACTTGTATTAGTGTGGAAAAAACACTTTTTGGACTTGTGTTAGTGTTGAAAAACCACTTTTCGCACTTGTGTTAGTGAAGGAAACCACTTTTCGCACTTGTGTTCATGTTGAAAACCCACTTTTCGCACTTGTGTTGGTGCAGGAAACCACTTTTGCACTTGTATTAGTGTGGAAAAAACACTTTTTGCACTTGTGATAGTGTTGAAAAACCACTTTTCGCACTTGTGTTAGTGTTGAAAAACCACTTTTCGCACTTGTGTTGGTGCAGGAAACCACTTTTGCACTTGTATTAGTGTGGAAGAAGCACTTTTCGCACTTGTGTTAGTGTTAAAAAACCACTTTTCGCACTGGTGTTGGTGAAGGAAACCACTTTTCGCACTTGTGTTAGTGTTGAAAACCCACTTTTCGCACATGTGTTAGTGAAGGAAACCACTTTTCGCACTTGTGTTGGTGCAGGAAACCACTTTTGCACTTGTATTAGTGTGGAAAAAACACTTTTTGCACTTGTGTTAGTGTTGAAAAACCACTTTTTGCACTTGTATTAGTGTGGAAAAAACACTTTTTGCACTTGTGATAGTGTTGAAAAACCACTTTTCGCACTTCTGTTAGTGTTGAAAAACCACTTTTCGCACTTGTGTTGGTGCAGGAAACCACTTTTGCACTTGTATTAGTGTGGAAAAAACACTTTTTGCACTTGTGATAGTGTTGAAAAACCACTTTTCGCACTTGTGTTAGTGTTGAAAAACCACTTTTCGCACTTGTGTTTGTGCAGGAAACCACTTTTGCACTTGTATTAGTGTGGAAAAACCACTTTTCACACTTGTGTTAGTGAAGGAAACCACTTTTGCACTTGTATTAGTGTGGAAAAAACACTTTTTGCACTTGTGATAGTGTTGAAAAACCACTTTTCGCACTTGTGTTAGTGTTGAAAAACCACTTTTCGCACTTGTGTTGGTGCAGGAAACCACTTTTGCACTTGTATTAGTGTGGAGAAACCACTTTTTGCCCTTGTGATAGTGTTGAAAAACCACTTTTCGCACTTGTGTTGGTGCAGGAAACCACTTTTGCACTTGTATTAGTGTGGAAAAAACACTTTTTGCACTTGTGATAGTGTTGAAAAAACACTTTTTGCACTTGTATTAGTGTGGAAAAACCACTTTTCGCACTTGTGTTAGTGTTGAAAAACCACTTTTCGCACTTGTGTTAGTGTTGAAAAACCACTTTTCGCACTTGTGTTGGTGCAGGAAACCACTTTTCGCACTGGTGTTGGTGAAGGAAACCACTTTTCGCACTTGTGTTAGTGTTGAAAACCCACTTTTCGCACATGTGTTAGTGAAGGAAACCACTTTTCGCACTTGTGTTGGTGCAGGAAACCACTTTTGCACTTGTATTAGTGTGGAAAAAACACATTTTGCACTTGTGATAGTGTTGAAAAACCACTTTTCGCACTTGTGTTAGTGTTGAAAAACCACTTTTCTCACTTGTGTTAGTGTTGAAAAACCACTTTTCACACTTGTGTTGGTGTTGAAAATCCACTTTTCGCACTTGTGTTGGTGCAGGAAACCACTTTTGCACTTGTATTAGTGTGGAAAACCACTTTTCGCACTTGTGTTAGTGTTGAAAAACCACTTTTCGCACTTGTGTTAGTGTTGAAAATCCACTTTTCGCACTTGTGTTGGTGCAGGAAACCACTTTTGCACTTGTATTAGTGTGGAAAAAACACTTTTTGCACTTGTGTTAGTGTTGAAAATCCACTTTTCGCACTTGTGTTGGTGCAGGAAACCACTTTTGCACTTGTATTAGTGTGGAAAACCACTTTTCGCACTTGTGTTAGTGTTGAAAAACCACTTTTCGCACTTGTGTTAGTGTTGAAAATCCACTTTTCGCACTTGTGTTGATGCAGGAAACCACTTTTGCACTTGTATTAGTGTGGAAAAAACACTTTTTGCACTTGTGATAGTGTTGAAAAACCACTTTTCGCACTTGTGTTAGTGTTGAAAAACCACTTTTCGCACTTGTATTAGTGTGGAAAAAACACTTTTTGCACTTGTGATAGTGTTGAAAAACCACTTTTCGCACTTGTGTTAGTGTTGAAAAACCACTTTTCGCACTTGTGTTGGTGCAGGAAACCACATTTGCACCTGTATTAGTGTGGAAAAACACTTTTTGCACTTGTGTTAGTGTTGAAAAACCACTTTTCGCACTTGTGTTCGTGAAGGAAACCACTTTTCGCACTTGTGTTAGTGTTGAAAACCCACTTTTCGCACATGTGTTAGTGAAGGAAACCACTTTTCGCACTTGTGTTGGTGCAGGAAACCACTTTTGCACTTGTATTAGTGTGGAAAAAACACTTTTTGCACTTGTGTTAGTGTTGAAAAACCACTTTTTGCACTTGTATTAGTGTGGAAAAAACACTTTTTGCACTTGTGATAGTGTTGAAAAACCACTTTTCGCACTTGTGTTAGTGTTGAAAAACCACTTTTCGCACTTGTGTTGGTGCAGGAAACCACTTTTGCACTTGTATTAGTGTGGAAAAAACACTTTTTGCACTTGTGATAGTGTTGAAAAACCACTTTTCGCACTTGTGTTAGTGTTGAAAAACCACTTTTCGCACTTGTGTTTGTGCAGGAAACCACTTTTGCACTTGTATTAGTGTGGAAAAAACACTTTTTGCACTTGTGATAGTGTTGAAAAACCACTTTTCGCACTTGTGTTAGTGTTGAAAAACCACTTTTCGCACTTGGATTGGTGCAGGAAACCACTTTTGCACTTGTATTAGTGTGGAGAAACCACTTTTTGCCCTTGTGATAGTGTTGAAAAACCACTTTTCGCACTTGTGTTGGTGCAGGAAACCACTTTTGCACTTGTATTAGTGTGGAAAAAACACTTTTTGCACTTGTGATAGTGTTGAAAAAACACTTTTTGCACTTGTATTAGTGTGGAAAAACCACTTTTCGCACTTGTGTTAGTGTTGAAAAACCACTTTTCGCACTTGTGTTAGTGTTGAAAAACCACTTTTCGCACTTGTGTTGGTGCAGGAAACCACTTTTCGCACTGGTGTTGGTGAAGGAAACCACTTTTCGCATTTGTGTTAGTGTTGAAAACCCACTTTTCGCACATGTGTTAGTGAAGGAAACCACTTTTCGCACTTGTGTTGGTGCAGGAAACCACTTTTGCACTTGTATTAGTGTGGAAAAAACACATTTTGCACTTGTGATAGTGTTGAAAAACCACTTTTCGCACTTGTGTTAGTGTTGAAAAACCACTTTTCTCACTTGTGTTAGTGTTGAAAAACCACTTTTCACACTTGTGTTGGTGCAGGAAACCACCTTTGCACTTGTATTAGTGTGGAAAACCACTTTTCGCACTTGTGTTAGTGTTGAAAAACCACTTTTCGCACTTGTGTTAGTGTTGAAAATCCACTTTTCGCACTTGTGTTGGTGCAGGAAACCACTTTTGCACTTGTATTAGTGTGGAAAAAACACTTTTTGCACTTGTGATAGTGTTGAAAAACCACTTTTCGCACTTGTGTTAGTGTTGAAAAACCACTTTTCGCACTTGTGTTAGTGTTGAAAACCCACTTTTCCCACTTGTGTTGGTGCAGGAAACCACTTTTGCACTTGTATTAGTGTGGAAAAAACACTTTTTGCACTTGTGATAGTGTTGAAAAACCACTTTTCGCACTTGTGTTAGTGTTGAAAAACCACTTTTCGCACTTGTATTAGTGTGGAAAAAACACTTTTTGCACTTGTGATAGTGTTGAAAAACCACTTTTCGCACTTGTGTTAGTGTTGAAAAACCACTGTTCGCACTTGTGTTGGTGCAGGAAACCACTTTTGCACCTGTATTAGTGTGGAAAAAACACTTTTTGCACTTGTGTTAGTGTTGAAAAACCACTTTTCGCACTTGTGTTAGTGAAGGAAACCACTTTTCGCACTTGTGTTAGTGTTGAAAACCCACCTTTCGCACTTGTGTTAGTGTTGAAAAACCACTTTTCGCACTTGTATTGGTGCAGGAAACCAACCACTTTTGCACTTGTATTAGTGGGGAAAAACCACTTTTCGCACTTGTGTTGGTGCAGGAAACCACCTTTGCACTTGCATTAGTGTGGAAAAAACACTTTTTGCACTTGTGATAGTGTTGAAAAACCACTTTTCGCACTTGTGTTGGTGCAGGAAACCACTTTTGCACTTGTATTAGTGTGGAAAAACCACTTTTCGCACTTGCGTTAGTGTTGAAAAACCACTTTTCGCACTTGTGTTAGTGTTGAAAAACCACTTTTCGCACTTGTGTTGGTGCAGGAAACCACTTTTGCACTTGTATTAGTGTGGAAAAACCACTTTTCGCACTTGTGTTAGTGTTGAAAAACCACTTTTCGCACTTGTGTTAGTGTTGAAAAACCACTTTTCGCACTTGTGTTAGTGTTGAAAAACCACTTTTCGCACCTGTGTTAGTGTTGAAAAACCACTTTTGCACTTGTATTAGTGTGGAAAAACCACTTTTCGCACTTGTATTAGTGTGGAAAAACCACTTTTCGCACGTGTTAGTGTTGAAAAACCACTTTTCGCACTTGTGTTAGTGTTGAAAAACCACTTTTCGCACTTGTGTTAGTGTTGAAAAACCACTTTTCGCAATTGTGTTGGTGCAGGAAACCACTTTTGCACTTGTATTAGTGTGGAAAAAACACTTTTTGGACTTGTGTTAGTGTTGAAAAACCACTTTTCGCACTTGTGTTAGTGAAGGAAACCACTTTTCGCACTTGTGTTCATGCTGAAAACCCACTTTTCGCACTTGTGTTGGTGCAGGAAACCACTTTTGCACTTGTATTAGTGTGGAAAAAACACTTTTTGCACTTGTGATAGTGTTGAAAAACCACTTTTCGCACTTGTGTTAGTGTTGAAAAACCACTTTTCGCACTTGTGTTGGTGCAGGAAACCACTTTTGCACTTGTATTAGTGTGGAAGAAGCACTTTTCGCACTTGTGTTAGTGTTAAAAAACCACTTTTCGCACTGGTGTTGGTGAAGGAAACCACTTTTCGCACTTGTGTTAGTGTTGAAAACCCACTTTTCGCACATGTGTTAGTGAAGGAAACCACTTTTCGCACTTGTGTTGGTGCAGTAAACCACTTTTGCACTTGTATTAGTGTGGAAAAAACACTTTTTGCACTTGTGTTAGTGTTGAAAAACCACTTTTTGCACTTGTATTAGTGTGGAAAAAACACTTTTTGCACTTGTGATAGTGTTGAAAAACCACTTTTCGCACTTCTGTTAGTGTTGAAAAACCACTTTTCGCACTTGTGTTGGTGCAGGAAACCACTTTTGCACTTGTATTAGTGTGGAAAAAACACTTTTTGCACTTGTGATAGTGTTGAAAAACCACTTTTCGCACTTGTGTTAGTGTTGAAAAACCACTTTTCGCACTTGTGTTTGTGCAGGAAACCACTTTTGCACTTGTATTAGTGTGGAAAAACCACTTTTCACACTTGTGTTAGTGAAGGAAACCACTTTTGCACTTGTATTAGTGTGGAAAAAACACTTTTTGCACTTGTGATAGTGTTGAAAAACCACTTTTCGCACTTGTGTTAGTGTTGAAAAACCACTTTTCACACTTGTGTTGGTGCAGGAAACCACCTTTGCACTTGTATTAGTGTGGAAAACCACTTTTCGCACTTGTGTTAGTGTTGAAAAACCACTTTTCGCACTTGTGTTAGTGTTGAAAATCCACTTTTCGCACTTGTGTTGGTGCAGGAAACCACTTTTGCACTTGTATTAGTGTGGAAAAAACACTTTTTGCACTTGTGATAGTGTTGAAAAACCACTTTTCGCACTTGTGTTAGTGTTGAAAAACCACTTTTCGCACTTGTGTTAGTGTTGAAAACCCACTTTTCCCACTTGTGTTGGTGCAGGAAACCACTTTTGCACTTGTATTAGTGTGGAAAAAACACTTTTTGCACTTGTGATAGTGTTGAAAAACCACTTTTCGCACTTGTGTTAGTGTTGAAAAACCACTTTTCGCACTTGTATTAGTGTGGAAAAAACACTTTTTGCACTTGTGATAGTGTTGAAAAACCACTTTTCGCACTTGTGTTAGTGTTGAAAAACCACTGTTCGCACTTGTGTTGGTGCAGGAAACCACTTTTGCACCTGTATTAGTGTGGAAAAAACACTTTTTGCACTTGTGTTAGTGTTGAAAAACCACTTTTCGCACTTGTGTTAGTGAAGGAAACCACTTTTCGCACTTGTGTTAGTGTTGAAAACCCACCTTTCGCACTTGTGTTAGTGTTGAAAAACCACTTTTCGCACTTGTATTGGTGCAGGAAACCAACCACTTTTGCACTTGTATTAGTGGGGAAAAACCACTTTTCGCACTTGTGTTGGTGCAGGAAACCACCTTTGCACTTGCATTAGTGTGGAAAAAACACTTTTTGCACTTGTGATAGTGTTGAAAAACCACTTTTCGCACTTGTGTTGGTGCAGGAAACCACTTTTGCACTTGTATTAGTGTGGAAAAACCACTTTTCGCACTTGTGTTAGTGTTGAAAAACCACTTTTCGCACTTGTGTTAGTGTTGAAAAACCACTTTTCGCACTTGTGTTGGTGCAGGAAACCACTTTTGCACTTGTATTAGTGTGGAAAAACCACTTTTCGCACTTGTGTTAGTGTTGAAAAACCACTTTTCGCACTTGTGTTAGTGTTGAAAAACCACTTTTCGCACTTGTGTTAGTGTTGAAAAACCACTTTTCGCACCTGTGTTAGTGTTGAAAAACCACTTTTGCACTTGTATTAGTGTGGAAAAACCACTTTTCGCACTTGTATTAGTGTGGAAAAACCACTTTTCGCACGTGTTAGTGTTGAAAAACCACTTTTCGCACTTGTGTTAGTGTTGAAAAACCACTTTTCGCACTTGTGTTAGTGTTGAAAAACCACTTTTCGCACTTGTGTTGGTGCAGGAAACCACTTTTGCACTTGTATTAGTGTGGAAAAAACACTTTTTGGACTTGTGTTAGTGTTGAAAAACCACTTTTCGCACTTGTGTTAGTGAAGGAAACCACTTTTCGCACTTGTGTTCATGTTGAAAACCCACTTTTCGCACTTGTGTTGGTGCAGGAAACCACTTTTGCACTTGTATTAGTGTGGAAAAAACACTTTTTGCACTTGTGATAGTGTTGAAAAACCACTTTTCGCACTTGTGTTAGTGTTGAAAAACCACTTTTCGCACTTGTGTTGGTGCAGGAAACCACTTTTGCACTTGTATTAGTGTGGAGAAACCACTTTTTGCCCTTGTGATAGTGTTGAAAAACCACTTTTCGCACTTGTGTTGGTGCAGGAAACCACTTTTGCACTTGTATTAGTGTGGAAAAAACACTTTTTGCACTTGTGATAGTGTTGAAAAAACACTTTTTGCACTTGTATTAGTGTGGAAAAACCACTTTTCGCACTTGTGTTAGTGTTGAAAAACCACTTTTCGCACTTGTGTTAGTGTTGAAAAACCACTTTTCGCACTTGTGTTGGTGCAGGAAACCACTTTTCGCACTGGTGTTGGTGAAGGAAACCACTTTTCGCACTTGTGTTAGTGTTGAAAACCCACTTTTCGCACATGTGTTAGTGAAGGAAACCACTTTTCGCACTTGTGTTGGTGCAGGAAACCACTTTTGCACTTGTATTAGTGTGGAAAAAACACATTTTGCACTTGTGATAGTGTTGAAAAACCACTTTTCGCACTTGTGTTAGTGTTGAAAAACCACTTTTCTCACTTGTGTTAGTGTTGAAAAACCACTTTTCACACTTGTGTTGGTGTTGAAAATCCACTTTTCGCACTTGTGTTGGTGCAGGAAACCACTTTTGCACTTGTATTAGTGTGGAAAACCACTTTTCGCACTTGTGTTAGTGTTGAAAAACCACTTTTCGCACTTGTGTTAGTGTTGAAAATCCACTTTTCGCACTTGTGTTGGTGCAGGAAACCACTTTTGCACTTGTATTAGTGTGGAAAAAACACTTTTTGCACTTGTGTTAGTGTTGAAAATCCACTTTTCGCACTTGTGTTGGTGCAGGAAACCACTTTTGCACTTGTATTAGTGTGGAAAACCACTTTTCGCACTTGTGTTAGTGTTGAAAAACCACTTTTCGCACTTGTGTTAGTGTTGAAAATCCACTTTTCGCACTTGTGTTGATGCAGGAAACCACTTTTGCACTTGTATTAGTGTGGAAAAAACACTTTTTGCACTTGTGATAGTGTTGAAAAACCACTTTTCGCACTTGTGTTAGTGTTGAAAAACCACTTTTCGCACTTGTGTTAGTGTTGAAAAACCACTTTTCGCACTTGTGTTGGTGCAGGAAACCACATTTGCACCTGTATTAGTGTGGAAAAACACTTTTTGCACTTGTGTTAGTGTTGAAAAACCACTTTTCGCACTTGTGTTCGTGAAGGAAACCACTTTTCGCACTTGTGTTAGTGTTGAAAACCCACTTTTCGCACATGTGTTAGTGAAGGAAACCACTTTTCGCACTTGTGTTGGTGCAGGAAACCACTTTTGCACTTGTATTAGTGTGGAAAAAACACTTTTTGCACTTGTGTTAGTGTTGAAAAACCACTTTTTGCACTTGTATTAGTGTGGAAAAAACACTTTTTGCACTTGTGATAGTGTTGAAAAACCACTTTTCGCACTTGTGTTAGTGTTGAAAAACCACTTTTCGCACTTGTGTTGGTGCAGGAAACCACTTTTGCACTTGTATTAGTGTGGAAAAAACACTTTTTGCACTTGTGATAGTGTTGAAAAACCACTTTTCGCACTTGTGTTAGTGTTGAAAAACCACTTTTCGCACTTGTGTTTGTGCAGGAAACCACTTTTGCACTTGTATTAGTGTGGAAAATACACTTTTTGCACTTGTGATAGTGTTGAAAAACCACTTTTCGCACTTGTGTTAGTGTTGAAAAACCACTTTTCGCACTTGGATTGGTGCAGGAAACCACTTTTGCACTTGTATTAGTGTGGAGAAACCACTTTTTGCCCTTGTGATAGTGTTGAAAAACCACTTTTCGCACTTGTGTTGGTGCAGGAAACCACTTTTGCACTTGTATTAGTGTGGAAAAAACACTTTTTGCACTTGTGATAGTGTTGAAAAAACACTTTTTGCACTTGTATTAGTGTGGAAAAACCACTTTTCGCACTTGTGTTAGTGTTGAAAAACCACTTTTCGCACTTGTGTTAGTGTTGAAAAACCACTTTTCGCACTTGTGTTGGTGCAGGAAACCACTTTTCGCACTGGTGTTGGTGAAGGAAACCACTTTTCGCATTTGTGTTAGTGTTGAAAACCCACTTTTCGCACATGTGTTAGTGAAGGAAACCACTTTTCGCACTTGTGTTTGTGCAGGAAACCACTTTTGCACTTGTATTAGTGTGGAAAAAACACATTTTGCACTTGTGATAGTGTTGAAAAACCACTTTTCGCACTTGTGTTAGTGTTGAAAAACCACTTTTCTCACTTGTGTTAGTGTTGAAAAACCACTTTTCACACTTGTGTTGGTGCAGGAAACCACCTTTGCACTTGTATTAGTGTGGAAAACCACTTTTCGCACTTGTGTTAGTGTTGAAAAACCACTTTTCGCACTTGTGTTAGTGTTGAAAATCCACTTTTCGCACTTGTGTTGGTGCAGGAAACCACTTTTGCACTTGTATTAGTGTGGAAAAAACACTTTTTGCACTTGTGATAGTGTTGAAAAACCACTTTTCGCACTTGTGTTAGTGTTGAAAAACCACTTTTCGCACTTGTGTTAGTGTTGAAAACCCACTTTTCCCACTTGTGTTGGTGCAGGAAACCACTTTTGCACTTGTATTAGTGTGGAAAAAACACTTTTTGCACTTGTGATAGTGTTGAAAAACCACTTTTCGCACTTGTGTTAGTGTTGAAAAACCACTTTTCGCACTTGTATTAGTGTGGAAAAAACACTTTTTGCACTTGTGATAGTGTTGAAAAACCACTTTTCGCACTTGTGTTAGTGTTGAAAAACCACTGTTCGCACTTGTGTTGGTGCAGGAAACCACTTTTGCACCTGTATTAGTGTGGAAAAAACACTTTTTGCACTTGTGTTAGTGTTGAAAAACCACTTTTCGCACTTGTGTTAGTGAAGGAAACCACTTTTCGCACTTGTGTTAGTGTTGAAAACCCACCTTTCGCACTTGTGTTAGTGTTGAAAAACCACTTTTCGCACTTGTATTGGTGCAGGAAACCAACCACTTTTGCACTTGTATTAATGGGGAAAAACCACTTTTCGCACTTGTGTTGGTGCAGGAAACCACCTTTGCACTTGCATTAGTGTGGAAAAAACACTTTTTGCACTTGTGATAGTGTTGAAAAACCACTTTTCGCACTTGTGTTGGTGCAGGAAACCACTTTTGCACTTGTATTAGTGTGGAAAAACCACTTTTCGCACTTGCGTTAGTGTTGAAAAACCACTTTTCGCACTTGTGTTAGTGTTGAAAAACCACTTTTCGCACTTGTGTTGGTGCAGGAAACCACTTTTGCACTTGTATTAGTGTGGAAAAACCACTTTTCGCACTTGTGTTAGTGTTGAAAAACCACTTTTCGCACTTGTGTTAGTGTTGAAAAACCACTTTTCGCACTTGTGTTAGTGTTGAAAAACCACTTTTCGCACCTGTGTTAGTGTTGAAAAACCACTTTTGCACTTGTATTAGTGTGGAAAAACCACTTTTCGCACTTGTATTAGTGTGGAAAAACCACTTTTCGCACGTGTTAGTGTTGAAAAACCACTTTTCGCACTTGTGTTAGTGTTGAAAAACCACTTTTCGCACTTGTGTTAGTGTTGAAAAACCACTTTTCGCACTTGTGTTGGTGCAGGAAACCACTTTTGCACTTGTATTAGTGTGGAAAAAACACTTTTTGGACTTGTGTTAGTGTTGAAAAACCACTTTTCGCACTTGTGTTAGTGAAGGAAACCACTTTTCGCACTTGTGTTCATGCTGAAAACCCACTTTTCGCACTTGTGTTGGTGCAGGAAACCACTTTTGCACTTGTATTAGTGTGGAAAAAACACTTTTTGCACTTGTGATAGTGTTGAAAAACCACTTTTCGCACTTGTGTTAGTGTTGAAAAACCACTTTTCGCACTTGTGTTGGTGCAGGAAACCACTTTTGCACTTGTATTAGTGTGGAAGAAGCACTTTTCGCACTTGTGTTAGTGTTAAAAAACCACTTTTCGCACTGGTGTTGGTGAAGGAAACCACTTTTCGCACTTGTGTTAGTGTTGAAAACCCACTTTTCGCACATGTGTTAGTGAAGGAAACCACTTTTCGCACTTGTGTTGCTGCAGGAAACCACTTTTGCACTTGTATTAGTGTGGAAAAAACACTTTTTGCACTTGTGTTAGTGTTGAAAAACCACTTTTTGCACTTGTATTAGTGTGGAAAAAACACTTTTTGCACTTGTGATAGTGTTGAAAAACCACTTTTCGCACTTCTGTTAGTGTTGAAAAACCACTTTTCGCACTTGTGTTGGTGCAGGAAACCACTTTTGCACTTGTATTAGTGTGGAAAAAACACTTTTTGCACTTGTGATAGTGTTGAAAAACCACTTTTCGCACTTGTGTTAGTGTTGAAAAACCACTTTTCGCACTTGTGTTTGTGCAGGAAACCACTTTTGCACTTGTATTAGTGTGGAAAAACCACTTTTCACACTTGTGTTAGTGAAGGAAACCACTTTTGCACTTGTATTAGTGTGGAAAAAACACTTTTTGCACTTGTGATAGTGTTGAAAAACCACTTTTCGCACTTGTGTTAGTGTTGAAAAACCACTTTTCACACTTGTGTTGGTGCAGGAAACCACCTTTGCACTTGTATTAGTGTGGAAAACCACTTTTCGCACTTGTGTTAGTGTTGAAAAACCACTTTTCGCACTTGTGTTAGTGTTGAAAATCCACTTTTCGCACTTGTGTTGGTGCAGGAAACCACTTTTGCACTTGTATTAGTGTGGAAAAAACACTTTTTGCACTTGTGATAGTGTTGAAAAACCACTTTTCGCACTTGTGTTAGTGTTGAAAAACCACTTTTCGCACTTGTGTTAGTGTTGAAAACCCACTTTTCCCACTTGTGTTGGTGCAGGAAACCACTTTTGCACTTGTATTAGTGTGGAAAAAACACTTTTTGCACTTGTGATAGTGTTGAAAAACCACTTTTCGCACTTGTGTTAGTGTTGAAAAACCACTTTTCGCACTTGTATTAGTGTGGAAAAAACACTTTTTGCACTTGTGATAGTGTTGAAAAACCACTTTTCGCACTTGTGTTAGTGTTGAAAAACCACTGTTCGCACTTGTGTTGGTGCAGGAAACCACTTTTGCACCTGTATTAGTGTGGAAAAAACACTTTTTGCACTTGTGTTAGTGTTGAAAAACCACTTTTCGCACTTGTGTTAGTGAAGGAAACCACTTTTCGCACTTGTGTTAGTGTTGAAAACCCACCTTTCGCACTTGTGTTAGTGTTGAAAAACCACTTTTCGCACTTGTATTGGTGCAGGAAACCAACCACTTTTGCACTTGTATTAGTGGGGAAAAACCACTTTTCGCACTTGTGTTGGTGCAGGAAACCACCTTTGCACTTGCATTAGTGTGGAAAAAACACTTTTTGCACTTGTGATAGTGTTGAAAAACCACTTTTCGCACTTGTGTTGGTGCAGGAAACCACTTTTGCACTTGTATTAGTGTGGAAAAACCACTTTTCGCACTTGTGTTAGTGTTGAAAAACCACTTTTCGCACTTGTGTTAGTGTTGAAAAACCACTTTTCGCACTTGTGTTGGTGCAGGAAACCACTTTTGCACTTGTATTAGTGTGGAAAAACCACTTTTCGCACTTGTGTTAGTGTTGAAAAACCACTTTTCGCACTTGTGTTAGTGTTGAAAAACCACTTTTCGCACTTGTGTTAGTGTTGAAAAACCACTTTTCGCACCTGTGTTAGTGTTGAAAAACCACTTTTGCACTTGTATTAGTGTGGAAAAACCACTTTTCGCACTTGTATTAGTGTGGAAAAACCACTTTTCGCACGTGTTAGTGTTGAAAAACCACTTTTCGCACTTGTGTTAGTGTTGAAAAACCACTTTTCGCACTTGTGTTAGTGTTGAAAAACCACTTTTCGCACTTGTGTTGGTGCAGGAAACCACTTTTGCACTTGTATTAGTGTGGAAAAAACACTTTTTGGACTTGTGTTAGTGTTGAAAAACCACTTTTCGCACTTGTGTTAGTGAAGGAAACCACTTTTCGCACTTGTGTTCATGTTGAAAACCCACTTTTCGCACTTGTGTTGGTGCAGGAAACCACTTTTGCACTTGTATTAGTGTGGAAAAAACACTTTTTGCACTTGTGATAGTGTTGAAAAACCACTTTTCGCACTTGTGTTAGTGTTGAAAAACCACTTTTCGCACTTGTGTTGGTGCAGGAAACCACTTTTGCACTTGTATTAGTGTGGAAGAAGCACTTTTCGCACTTGTGTTAGTGTTAAAAAACCACTTTTCGCACTGGTGTTGGTGAAGGAAACCACTTTTCGCACTTGTGTTAGTGTTGAAAACCCACTTTTCGCACATGTGTTAGTGAAGGAAACCACTTTTCGCACTTGTGTTGGTGCAGGAAACCACTTTTGCACTTGTATTAGTGTGGAAAAAACACTTTTTGCACTTGTGTTAGTGTTGAAAAACCACTTTTTGCACTTGTATTAGTGTGGAAAAAACACTTTTTGCACTTGTGATAGTGTTGAAAAACCACTTTTCGCACTTCTGTTAGTGTTGAAAAACCACTTTTCGCACTTGTGTTGGTGCAGGAAACCACTTTTGCACTTGTATTAGTGTGGAAAAAACACTTTTTGCACTTGTGATAGTGTTGAAAAACCACTTTTCGCACTTGTGTTAGTGTTGAAAAACCACTTTTCGCACTTGTGTTTGTGCAGGAAACCACTTTTGCACTTGTATTAGTGTGGAAAAACCACTTTTCACACTTGTGTTAGTGAAGGAAACCACTTTTGCACTTGTATTAGTGTGGAAAAAACACTTTTTGCACTTGTGATAGTGTTGAAAAACCACTTTTCGCACTTGTGTTAGTGTTGAAAAACCACTTTTCGCACTTGTGTTGGTGCAGGAAACCACTTTTGCACTTGTATTAGTGTGGAGAAACCACTTTTTGCCCTTGTGATAGTGTTGAAAAACCACTTTTCGCACTTGTGTTGGTGCAGGAAACCACTTTTGCATTTGTATTAGTGTGGAAAAAACACTTTTTGCACTTGTGATAGTGTTGAAAAAACACTTTTTGCACTTGTGTTAGTGTTGAAAAACCACTTTTCGCACTTGTGTTGGTGCAGGAAACCACTTTTCGCACTGGTGTTGGTGAAGGAAACCACTTTTCGCACTTGTGTTAGTGTTGAAAACCCACTTTTCGCACATGTGTTAGTGAAGGAAACCACTTTTCGCACTTGTGTTGGTGCAGGAAACCACTTTTGCACTTGTATTAGTGTGGAAAAAACACATTTTGCACTTGTGATAGTGTTGAAAAACCACTTTTCGCACTTGTGTTAGTGTTGAAAAACCACTTTTCTCACTTGTGTTAGTGTTGAAAAACCACTTTTCACACTTGTGTTGGTGCAGGAAACCACCTTTGCACTTGTATTAGTGTGGAAAACCACTTTTCGCACTTGTGTTAGTGTTGAAAAACCACTTTTCGCACTTGTGTTAGTGTTGAAAATCCACTTTTCGCACTTGTGTTGGTGCAGGAAACCACTTTTGCACTTGTATTAGTGTGGAAAAAACACTTTTTGCACTTGTGATAGTGTTGAAAAACCACTTTTCGCACTTGTGTTAGTGTTGAAAAACCACTTTTCGCACTTGTATTAGTGTGGAAAAAACACTTTTTGCACTTGTGATAGTGTTGAAAAACCACTTTTCGCACTTGTGTTAGTGTTGAAAAACCACTTTTCGCACTTGTGTTGGTGCAGGAAACCACATTTGCACCTGTATTAGTGTGGAAAAACACTTTTTGCACTTGTGTTGGTGCAGGAAACCACCTTTGCACTTGCATTAGTGTGGAAAAAACACTTTTTGCGCTTGTGATAGTGTTGAAAAACCACTTTTCGCACTTGTGTTGGTGCAGGAAACCACTTTTGCACTTGTATTAGTGTGGAAAAACCACTTTTCGCACTTGTGTTAGTGTTGAAAAACCACTTTTCGCACTTGTGTTAGTGTTGAAAAACCACTTTTCGCACTTGTGTTGGTGCAGGAAACCACTTTTGCACTTGTATTAGTGTGGAAAAACCACTTTTCGCACTTGTGTTAGTGTTGAAAAACCACTTTTCGCACTTGTGTTAGTGTTGAAAAACCACTTTTCGCACTTGTGTTAGTGTTGAAAAACCACTTTTCGCACCTGTGTTAGTGTTGAAAAACCACTTTTGCACTTGTATTAGTGTGGAAAAACCACTTTTCGCACTTGTATTAGTGTGGAAAAACCACTTTTCGCACGTGTTAGTGTTGAAAAACCACTTTTCGCACTTGTGTTAGTGTTGAAAAACCACTTTTCGCACTTGTGTTAGTGTTGAAAAACCACTTTTCGCACTTGTGTTGGTGCAGGAAACCACTTTTGCACTTGTATTAGTGTGGAAAAAACACTTTTTGGACTTGTGTTAGTGTTGAAAAACCACTTTTCGCACTTGTGTTAGTGAAGGAAACCACTTTTCGCACTTGTGTTCATGTTGAAAACCCACTTTTCGCACTTGTGTTGGTGCAGGAAACCACTTTTGCACTTGTATTAGTGTGGAAAAAACACTTTTTGCACTTGTGATAGTGTTGAAAAACCACTTTTCGCACTTGTGTTAGTGTTGAAAAACCACTTTTCGCACTTGTGTTGGTGCAGGAAACCACTTTTGCACTTGTATTAGTGTGGAAGAAGCACTTTTCGCACTTGTGTTAGTGTTAAAAAACCACTTTTCGCACTGGTGTTGGTGAAGGAAACCACTTTTCGCACTTGTGTTAGTGTTGAAAACCCACTTTTCGCACATGTGTTAGTGAAGGAAACCACTTTTCGCACTTGTGTTGGTGCAGGAAACCACTTTTGCACTTGTATTAGTGTGGAAAAAACACTTTTTGCACTTGTGTTAGTGTTGAAAAACCACTTTTTGCACTTGTATTAGTGTGGAAAAAACACTTTTTGCACTTGTGATAGTGTTGAAAAACCACTTTTCGCACTTCTGTTAGTGTTGAAAAACCACTTTTCGCACTTGTGTTGGTGCAGGAAACCACTTTTGCACTTGTATTAGTGTGGAAAAAACACTTTTTGCACTTGTGATAGTGTTGAAAAACCACTTTTCGCACTTGTGTTAGTGTTGAAAAACCACTTTTCGCACTTGTGTTTGTGCAGGAAACCACTTTTGCACTTGTATTAGTGTGGAAAAACCACTTTTCACACTTGTGTTAGTGAAGGAAACCACTTTTGCACTTGTATTAGTGTGGAAAAAACACTTTTTGCACTTGTGATAGTGTTGAAAAACCACTTTTCGCACTTGTGTTAGTGTTGAAAAACCACTTTTCGCACTTGTGTTGGTGCAGGAAACCACTTTTGCACTTGTATTAGTGTGGAGAAACCACTTTTTGCCCTTGTGATAGTGTTGAAAAACCACTTTTCGCACTTGTGTTGGTGCAGGAAACCACTTTTGCACTTGTATTAGTGTGGAAAAAACACTTTTTGCACTTGTGATAGTGTTGAAAAAACACTTTTTGCACTTGTGTTAGTGTTGAAAAACCACTTTTCGCACTTGTGTTGGTGCAGGAAACCACTTTTCGCACTGGTGTTGGTGAAGGAAACCACTTTTCGCACTTGTGTTAGTGTTGAAAACCCACTTTTCGCACATGTGTTAGTGAAGGAAACCACTTTTCGCACTTGTGTTGGTGCAGGAAACCACTTTTGCACTTGTATTAGTGTGGAAAAAACACATTTTGCACTTGTGATAGTGTTGAAAAACCACTTTTCGCACTTGTGTTAGTGTTGAAAAACCACTTTTCTCACTTGTGTTAGTGTTGAAAAACCACTTTTCACACTTGTGTTGGTGCAGGAAACCACCTTTGCACTTGTATTAGTGTGGAAAACCACTTTTCGCACTTGTGTTAGTGTTGAAAAACCACTTTTCGCACTTGTGTTAGTGTTGAAAATCCACTTTTCGCACTTGTGTTGGTGCAGGAAACCACTTTTGCACTTGTATTAGTGTGGAAAAAACACTTTTTGCACTTGTGATAGTGTTGAAAAACCACTTTTCGCACTTGTGTTAGTGTTGAAAAACCACTTTTCGCACTTGTATTAGTGTGGAAAAAACACTTTTTGCACTTGTGATAGTGTTGAAAAACCACTTTTCGCACTTGTGTTAGTGTTGAAAAACCACTTTTCGCACTTGTGTTGGTGCAGGAAACCACATTTGCACCTGTATTAGTGTGGAAAAACACTTTTTGCACTTGTGTTAGTGTTGAAAAACCACTTTTCGCACTTGTGTTCGTGAAGGAAACCACTTTTCGCACTTGTGTTAGTGTTGAAAACCCACTTTTCGCACATGTGTTAGTGAAGGAAACCACTTTTCGCACTTGTGTTGGTGCAGGAAACCACTTTTGCACTTGTATTAGTGTGGAAAAAACACTTTTTGCACTTGTGTTAGTGTTGAAAAACCACTTTTTGCACTTGTATTAGTGTGGAAAAAACACTTTTTGCACTTGTGATAGTGTTGAAAAACCACTTTTCGCACTTGTGTTAGTGTTGAAAAACCACTTTTCGCACTTGTGTTGGTGCAGGAAACCACTTTTGCACTTGTATTAGTGTGGAAAAAACACTTTTTGCACTTGTGATAGTGTTGAAAAACCACTTTTCGCACTTGTGTTAGTGTTGAAAAACCACTTTTCGCACTTGTGTTTGTGCAGGAAACCACTTTTGCACTTGTATTAGTGTGGAAAAACCACTTTTCACACTTGTGTTAGTGAAGGAAACCACTTTTGCACTTGTATTAGTGTGGAAAAAACACTTTTTGCACTTGTGATAGTGTTGAAAAACCACTTTTCGCACTTGTGTTAGTGTTGAAAAACCACTTTTCGCACTTGGGTTGGTGCAGGAAACCACTTTTGCACTTGTATTAGTGTGGAGAAACCACTTTTTGCCCTTGTGATAGTGTTGAAAAACCACTTTTCGCACTTGTGTTGGTGCAGGAAACCACTTTTGCACTTGTATTAGTGTGGAAAAAACACTTTTTGCACTTGTGATAGTGTTGAAAAAACACTTTTTGCACTTGTATTAGTGTGGAAAAACCACTTTTCGCACTTGTGTTAGTGTTGAAAAACCACTTTTCGCACTTGTGTTAGTGTTGAAAAACCACTTTTCGCACTTGTGTTGGTGCAGGAAACCACTTTTCGCACTGGTGTTGGTGAAGGAAACCACTTTTCGCATTTGTGTTAGTGTTGAAAACCCACTTTTCGCACATGTGTTAGTGAAGGAAACCACTTTTCGCACTTGTGTTGGTGCAGGAAACCACTTTTGCACTTGTATTAGTGTGGAAAAAACACATTTTGCACTTGTGATAGTGTTGAAAAACCACTTTTCGCACTTGTGTTAGTGTTGAAAAACCACTTTTCTCACTTGTGTTAGTGTTGAAAAACCACTTTTCACACTTGTGTTGGTGCAGGAAACCACCTTTGCACTTGTATTAGTGTGGAAAACCACTTTTCGCACTTGTGTTAGTGTTGAAAAACCACTTTTCGCACTTGTGTTAGTGTTGAAAATCCACTTTTCGCACTTGTGTTGGTGCAGGAAACCACTTTTGCACTTGTATTAGTGTGGAAAAAACACTTTTTGCACTTGTGATAGTGTTGAAAAACCACTTTTCGCACTTGTGTTAGTGTTGAAAAACCACTTTTCGCACTTGTGTTAGTGTTGAAAACCCACTTTTCCCACTTGTGTTGGTGCAGGAAACCACTTTTGCACTTGTATTAGTGTGGAAAAAACACTGTTCGCACTTGTGTTGGTGCAGGAAACCACTTTTGCACCTGTATTAGTGTGGAAAAAACACTTTTTGCACTTGTGTTAGTGTTGAAAAACCACTTTTCGCACTTGTGTTAGTGAAGGAAACCACTTTTCGCACTTGTGTTAGTGTTGAAAACCCACCTTTCGCACTTGTGTTAGTGTTGAAAAACCACTTTTCGCACTTGTATTGGTGCAGGAAACCAACCACTTTTGCACTTGTATTAGTGGGGAAAAACCACTTTTCGCACTTGTTTTGGTGCAGGAAACCACCTTTGCACTTGCATTAGTGTGGAAAAAACACTTTTTGCACTTGTGATAGTGTTGAAAAACCACTTTTCGCACTTGTGTTGGTGCAGGAAACCACTTTTGCACTTGTATTAGTGTGGAAAAACCACTTTTCGCACTTGTGTTAGTGTTGAAAAACCACTTTTCGCACTTGTGTTAGTGTTGAAAAACCACTTTTCGCACTTGTGTTGGTGCAGGAAACCACTTTTGCACTTGTATTAGTGTGGAAAAACCACTTTTCGCACTTGTGTTAGTGTTGAAAAACCACTTTTCGCACTTGTGTTAGTGTTGAAAAACCACTTTTCGCACTTGTGTTAGTGTTGAAAAACCACTTTTCGCACCTGTGTTAGTGTTGAAAAACCACTTTTGCACTTGTATTAGTGTGTAAAAACCACTTTTCGCACTTGTATTAGTGTGGAAAAACCACTTTTCGCACGTGTTAGTGTTGAAAAACCACTTTTCGCACTTGTGTTAGTGTTGAAAAACCACTTTTCGCACTTGTGTTAGTGTTGAAAAACCACTTTTCGCACTTGTGTTGGTGCAGGAAACCACTTTTGCACTTGTATTAGTGTGGAAAAAACACTTTTTGGACTTGTGTTAGTGTTGAAAAACCACTTTTCGCACTTGTGTTAGTGAAGGAAACCACTTTTCGCACTTGTGTTCATGTTGAAAACCCACTTTTCGCACTTGTGTTGGTGCAGGAAACCACTTTTGCACTTGTATTAGTGTGGAAAAAACACTTTTTGCACTTGTGATAGTGTTGAAAAACCACTTTTCGCACTTGTGTTAGTGTTGAAAAACCACTTTTTGCACTTGTGTTGGTGCAGGAAACCACTTTTGCACTTGTATTAGTGTGGAAGAAGCACTTTTCGCACTTGTGTTAGTGTTAAAAAACCACTTTTCGCACTGGTGTTGGTGAAGGAAACCACTTTTCGCACTTGTGTTAGTGTTGAAAACCCACTTTTCGCACATGTGTTAGTGAAGGAAACCACTTTTCGCACTTGTGTTGGTGCAGGAAACCACTTTTGCACTTGTATTAGTGTGGAAAAAACACTTTTTGCACTTGTGTTAGTGTTGAAAAACCACTTTTTGCACTTGTATTAGTGTGGAAAAAACACTTTTTGCACTTGTGATAGTGTTGAAAAACCACTTTTCGCACTTGTGTTAGTGTTGAAAAACCACTTTTCGCACTTGTGTTGGTGCAGGAAACCACTTTTGCACTTGTATTAGTGTGGAAAAAACACTTTTTGCACTTGTGATAGTGTTGAAAAACCACTTTTCGCACTTGTGTTAGTGTTGAAAAACCACTTTTCGCACTTGTGTTTGTGCAGGAAACCACTTTTGCACTTGTATTAGTGTGGAAAAACCACTTTTCACACTTGTGTTAGTGAAGGAAACCACTTTTGCACTTGTATTAGTGTGGAAAAAACACTTTTTGCACTTGTGATAGTGTTGAAAAACCACTTTTCGCACTTGTGTTAGTGTTGAAAAACCACTTTTCGCACTTGGGTTGGTGCAGGAAACCACTTTTGCACTTGTATTAGTGTGGAGAAACCACTTTTTGCCCTTGTGATAGTGTTGAAAAACCACTTTTCGCACTTGTGTTGGTGCAGGAAACCACTTTTGCACTTGTATTAGTGTGGAAAAAACACTTTTTGCACTTGTGATAGTGTTGAAAAAACACTTTTTGCACTTGTATTAGTGTGGAAAAACCACTTTTCGCACTTGTGTTAGTGTTGAAAAACCACTTTTCGCACTTGTGTTAGTGTTGAAAAACCACTTTTCGCACTTGTGTTGGTGCAGGAAACCACTTTTCGCACTGGTGTTGGTGAAGGAAACCACTTTTCGCACTTGTGTTAGTGTTGAAAACCCACTTTTCGCACATGTGTTAGTGAAGGAAACCACTTTTCGCACTTGTGTTGGTGCAGGAAACCACTTTTGCACTTGTATTAGTGTGGAAAAAACACATTTTGCACTTGTGATAGTGTTGAAAAACCACTTTTCGCACTTGTGTTAGTGTTGAAAAACCACTTTTCTCACTTGTGTTAGTGTTGAAAAACCACTTTTCACACTTGTGTTGGTGCAGGAAACCACCTTTGCACTTGTATTAGTGTGGAAAACCACTTTTCGCACTTGTGTTAGTGTTGAAAAACCACTTTTCGCACTTGTGTTAGTGTTGAAAATCCACTTTTCGCACTTGTGTTGGTGCAGGAAACCACTTTTGCACTTGTATTAGTGTGGAAAAAACACTTTTTGCACTTGTGATAGTGTTGAAAAACCACTTTTCGCACTTGTGTTAGTGTTGAAAAACCACTTTTCGCACTTGTGTTAGTGTTGAAAACCCACTTTTCCCACTTGTGTTGGTGCAGGAAACCACTTTTGCACTTGTATTAGTGTGGAAAAAACACTTTTTGCACTTGTGATAGTGTTGAAAAACCACTTTTCGCACTTGTGTTAGTGTTGAAAAACCACTTTTCGCACTTTTATTAGTGTGGAAAAAACACTTTTTGCACTTGTGATAGTGTTGAAAAACCACTTTTCGCACTTGTGTTAGTGTTGAAAAACCACTGTTCGCACTTGTGTTGGTGCAGGAAACCACTTTTGCACCTGTATTAGTGTGGAAAAAACACTTTTTGCACTTGTGTTAGTGTTGAAAAACCACTTTTCGCACTTGTGTTAGTGAAGGAAACCACTTTTCGCACTTGTGTTAGTGTTGAAAACCCACCTTTCGCACTTGTGTTAGTGTTGAAAAACCACTTTTCGCACTTGTATTGGTGCAGGAAACCAACCACTTTTGCACTTGTATTAGTGGGGAAAAACCACTTTTCGCACTTGTGTTGGTGCAGGAAACCACCTTTGCACTTGCATTAGTGTGGAAAAAACACTTTTTGCACTTGTGATAGTGTTGAAAAACCACTTTTCGCACTTGTGTTGGTGCAGGAAACCACTTTTGCACTTGTATTAGTGTGGAAAAACCACTTTTCGCACTTGTGTTAGTGTTGAAAAACCACTTTTCGCACTTGTGTTAGTGTTGAAAAACCACTTTTCGCACTTGTGTTGGTGCAGGAAACCACTTTTGCACTTGTATTAGTGTGGAAAAACCACTTTTCGCACTTGTGTTAGTGTTGAAAAACCACTTTTCGCACTTGTGTTAGTGTTGAAAAACCACTTTTCGCACTTGTGTTAGTGTTGAAAAACCACTTTTCGCACCTGTGTTAGTGTTGAAAAACCAATTTTGCACTTGTATTAGTGTGGAAAAACCACTTTTCGCACTTGTATTAGTGTGGAAAAACCACTTTTCGCACGTGTTAGTGTTGAAAAACCACTTTTCGCACTTGTGTTAGTGTTGAAAAACCACTTTTCGCACTTGTGTTAGTGTTGAAAAACCACTTTTCGCACTTGTGTTGGTGCAGGAAACCACTTTTGCACTTGTATTAGTGTGGAAAAAACACTTTTTGGACTTGTGTTAGTGTTGAAAAACCACTTTTCGCACTTGTGTTAGTGAAGGAAACCACTTTTCGCACTTGTGTTCATGTTGAAAACCCACTTTTCGCACTTGTGTTGGTGCAGGAAACCACTTTTGCACTTGTATTAGTGTGGAAAAAACACTTTTTGCACTTGTGATAGTGTTGAAAAACCACTTTTCGCACTTGTGTTAGTGTTGAAAAACCACTTTTCGCACTTGTGTTGGTGCAGGAAACCACTTTTGCACTTGTATTAGTGTGGAAGAAGCACTTTTCGCACTTGTGTTAGTGTTAAAAAACCACTTTTCGCACTGGTGTTGGTGAAGGAAACCACTTTTCGCACTTGTGTTAGTGTTGAAAACCCACTTTTCGCACATGTGTTAGTGAAGGAAACCACTTTTCGCACTTGTGTTGGTGCAGGAAACCACTTTTGCACTTGTATTAGTGTGGAAAAAACACTTTTTGCACTTGTGTTAGTGTTGAAAAACCACTTTTTGCACTTGTATTAGTGTGGAAAAAACACTTTTTGCACTTGTGATAGTGTTGAAAAACCACTTTTCGCACTTCTGTTAGTGTTGAAAAACCACTTTTCGCACTTGTGTTGGTGCAGGAAACCACTTTTGCACTTGTATTAGTGTGGAAAAAACACTTTTTGCACTTGTGATAGTGTTGAAAAACCACTTTTCGCACTTGTGTTAGTGTTGAAAAACCACTTTTCGCACTTGTGTTTGTGCAGGAAACCACTTTTGCACTTGTATTAGTGTGGAAAAACCACTTTTCACACTTGTGTTAGTGAAGGAAACCACTTTTGCACTTGTATTAGTGTGGAAAAAACACTTTTTGCACTTGTGATAGTGTTGAAAAACCACTTTTCGCACTTGTGTTAGTGTTGAAAAACCACTTTTCGCACTTGTGTTGGTGCAGGAAACCACTTTTGCACTTGTATTAGTGTGGAGAAACCACTTTTTGCCCTTGTGATAGTGTTGAAAAACCACTTTTCGCACTTGTGTTGGTGCAGGAAACCACTTTTGCACTTGTATTAGTGTGGAAAAAACACTTTTTGCACTTGTGATAGTGTTGAAAAAACACTTTTTGCACTTGTATTAGTGTGGAAAAACCACTTTTCGCACTTGTGTTAGTGTTGAAAAACCACTTTTCGCACTTGTGTTAGTGTTGAAAAACCACTTTTCGCACTTGTGTTGGTGCAGGAAACCACTTTTCGCACTGGTGTTGGTGAAGGAAACCACTTTTCGCACTTGTGTTAGTGTTGAAAACCCACTTTTCGCACATGTGTTAGTGAAGGAAACCACTTTTCGCACTTGTGTTGGTGCAGGAAACCACTTTTGCACTTGTATTAGTGTGGAAAAAACACATTTTGCACTTGTGATAGTGTTGAAAAACCACTTTTCGCACTTGTGTTAGTGTTGAAAAACCACTTTTCTCACTTGTGTTAGTGTTGAAAAACCACTTTTCACACTTGTGTTGGTGTTGAAAATCCACTTTTCGCACTTGTGTTGGTGCAGGAAACCACTTTTGCACTTGTATTAGTGTGGAAAACCACTTTTCGCACTTGTGTTAGTGTTGAAAAACCACTTTTCGCACTTGTGTTAGTGTTGAAAATCCACTTTTCGCACTTGTGTTGGTGCAGGAAACCACTTTTGCACTTGTATTAGTGTGGAAAAAACACTTTTTGCACTTGTGTTAGTGTTGAAAATCCACTTTTCGCACTTGTGTTGGTGCAGGAAACCACTTTTGCACTTGTATTAGTGTGGAAAACCACTTTTCGCACTTGTGTTAGTGTTGAAAAACCACTTTTCGCACTTGTGTTAGTGTTGAAAATCCACTTTTCGCACTTGTGTTGATGCAGGAAACCACTTTTGCACTTGTATTAGTGTGGAAAAAACACTTTTTGCACTTGTGATAGTGTTGAAAAACCACTTTTCGCACTTGTGTTAGTGTTGAAAAACCACTTTTCGCACTTGTATTAGTGTGGAAAAAACACTTTTTGCACTTGTGATAGTGTTGAAAAACCACTTTTCGCACTTGTGTTAGTGTTGAAAAACCACTTTTCGCACTTGTGTTGGTGCAGGAAACCACATTTGCACCTGTATTAGTGTGGAAAAACACTTTTTGCACTTGTGTTAGTGTTGAAAAACCACTTTTCGCACTTGTGTTCGTGAAGGAAACCACTTTTCGCACTTGTGTTAGTGTTGAAAACCCACTTTTCGCACATGTGTTAGTGAAGGAAACCACTTTTCGCACTTGTGTTGGTGCAGGAAACCACTTTTGCACTTGTATTAGTGTGGAAAAAACACTTTTTGCACTTGTGTTAGTGTTGAAAAACCACTTTTTGCACTTGTATTAGTGTGGAAAAAACACTTTTCGCACTTGTGTTGGTGCAGGAAACCACTTTTGCACTTGTATTAGTGTGGAAAAAACACTTTTCGCACTTGTGTTAGTGTTGAAAACCCACTTTTCCCACTTGTGTTGGTGCAGGAAACCACTTTTGCACTTGTATTAGTGTGGAAAAAACACTGTTCGCACTTGTGTTGGTGCAGGAAACCACTTTTGCACCTGTATTAGTGTGGAAAAAACACTTTTTGCACTTGTGTTAGTGTTGAAAAACCACTTTTCGCACTTGTGTTAGTGAAGGAAACCACTTTTCGCACTTGTGTTAGTGTTGAAAACCCACCTTTCGCACTTGTGTTAGTGTTGAAAAACCACTTTTCGCACTTGTATTGGTGCAGGAAACCAACCACTTTTGCACTTGTATTAGTGGGGAAAAACCACTTTTCGCACTTGTTTTGGTGCAGGAAACCACCTTTGCACTTGCATTAGTGTGGAAAAAACACTTTTTGCACTTGTGATAGTGTTGAAAAACCACTTTTCGCACTTGTGTTGGTGCAGGAAACCACTTTTGCACTTGTATTAGTGTGGAAAAACCACTTTTCGCACTTGTGTTAGTGTTGAAAAACCACTTTTCGCACTTGTGTTAGTGTTGAAAAACCACTTTTCGCACTTGTGTTGGTGCAGGAAACCACTTTTGCACTTGTATTAGTGTGGAAAAACCACTTTTCGCACTTGTGTTAGTGTTGAAAAACCACTTTTCGCACTTGTGTTAGTGTTGAAAAACCACTTTTCGCACTTGTGTTAGTGTTGAAAAACCACTTTTCGCACCTGTGTTAGTGTTGAAAAACCACTTTTGCACTTGTATTAGTGTGTAAAAACCACTTTTCGCACTTGTATTAGTGTGGAAAAACCACTTTTCGCACGTGTTAGTGTTGAAAAACCACTTTTCGCACTTGTGTTAGTGTTGAAAAACCACTTTTCGCACTTGTGTTAGTGTTGAAAAACCACTTTTCGCACTTGTGTTGGTGCAGGAAACCACTTTTGCACTTGTATTAGTGTGGAAAAAACACTTTTTGGACTTGTGTTAGTGTTGAAAAACCACTTTTCGCACTTGTGTTAGTGAAGGAAACCACTTTTCGCACTTGTGTTCATGTTGAAAACCCACTTTTCGCACTTGTGTTGGTGCAGGAAACCACTTTTGCACTTGTATTAGTGTGGAAAAAACACTTTTTGCACTTGTGATAGTGTTGAAAAACCACTTTTCGCACTTGTGTTAGTGTTGAAAAACCACTTTTCGCACTTGTGTTGGTGCAGGAAACCACTTTTGCACTTGTATTAGTGTGGAAGAAGCACTTTTCGCACTTGTGTTAGTGTTAAAAAACCACTTTTCGCACTGGTGTTGGTGAAGGAAACCACTTTTCGCACTTGTGTTAGTGTTGAAAACCCACTTTTCGCACATGTGTTAGTGAAGGAAACCACTTTTCGCACTTGTGTTGGTGCAGGAAACCACTTTTGCACTTGTATTAGTGTGGAAAAAACACTTTTTGCACTTGTGTTAGTGTTGAAAAACCACTTTTTGCACTTGTATTAGTGTGGAAAAAACACTTTTTGCACTTGTGATAGTGTTGAAAAACCACTTTTCGCACTTGTGTTAGTGTTGAAAAACCACTTTTCGCACTTGTGTTGGTGCAGGAAACCACTTTTGCACTTGTATTAGTGTGGAAAAAACACTTTTTGCACTTGTGATAGTGTTGAAAAACCACTTTTCGCACTTGTGTTAGTGTTGAAAAACCACTTTTCGCACTTGTGTTTGTGCAGGAAACCACTTTTGCACTTGTATTAGTGTGGAAAAACCACTTTTCACACTTGTGTTAGTGAAGGAAACCACTTTTGCACTTGTATTAGTGTGGAAAAAACACTTTTTGCACTTGTGATAGTGTTGAAAAACCACTTTTCGCACTTGTGTTAGTGTTGAAAAACCACTTTTCGCACTTGGGTTGGTGCAGGAAACCACTTTTGCACTTGTATTAGTGTGGAGAAACCACTTTTTGCCCTTGTGATAGTGTTGAAAAACCACTTTTCGCACTTGTGTTGGTGCAGGAAACCACTTTTGCACTTGTATTAGTGTGGAAAAAACACTTTTTGCACTTGTGATAGTGTTGAAAAAACACTTTTTGCACTTGTATTAGTGTGGAAAAACCACTTTTCGCACTTGTGTTAGTGTTGAAAAACCACTTTTCGCACTTGTGTTAGTGTTGAAAAACCACTTTTCGCACTTGTGTTGGTGCAGGAAACCACTTTTCGCACTGGTGTTGGTGAAGGAAACCACTTTTCGCACTTGTGTTAGTGTTGAAAACCCACTTTTCGCACATGTGTTAGTGAAGGAAACCACTTTTCGCACTTGTGTTGGTGCAGGAAACCACTTTTGCACTTGTATTAGTGTGGAAAAAACACATTTTGCACTTGTGATAGTGTTGAAAAACCACTTTTCGCACTTGTGTTAGTGTTGAAAAACCACTTTTCTCACTTGTGTTAGTGTTGAAAAACCACTTTTCACACTTGTGTTGGTGCAGGAAACCACCTTTGCACTTGTATTAGTGTGGAAAACCACTTTTCGCACTTGTGTTAGTGTTGAAAAACCACTTTTCGCACTTGTGTTAGTGTTGAAAATCCACTTTTCGCACTTGTGTTGGTGCAGGAAACCACTTTTGCACTTGTATTAGTGTGGAAAAAACACTTTTTGCACTTGTGATAGTGTTGAAAAACCACTTTTCGCACTTGTGTTAGTGTTGAAAAACCACTTTTCGCACTTGTGTTAGTGTTGAAAACCCACTTTTCCCACTTGTGTTGGTGCAGGAAACCACTTTTGCACTTGTATTAGTGTGGAAAAAACACTTTTTGCACTTGTGATAGTGTTGAAAAACCACTTTTCGCACTTGTGTTAGTGTTGAAAAACCACTTTTCGCACTTTTATTAGTGTGGAAAAAACACTTTTTGCACTTGTGATAGTGTTGAAAAACCACTTTTCGCACTTGTGTTAGTGTTGAAAAACCACTGTTCGCACTTGTGTTGGTGCAGGAAACCACTTTTGCACCTGTATTAGTGTGGAAAAAACACTTTTTGCACTTGTGTTAGTGTTGAAAAACCACTTTTCGCACTTGTGTTAGTGAAGGAAACCACTTTTCGCACTTGTGTTAGTGTTGAAAACCCACCTTTCGCACTTGTGTTAGTGTTGAAAAACCACTTTTCGCACTTGTATTGGTGCAGGAAACCAACCACTTTTGCACTTGTATTAGTGGGGAAAAACCACTTTTCGCACTTGTGTTGGTGCAGGAAACCACCTTTGCACTTGCATTAGTGTGGAAAAAACACTTTTTGCACTTGTGATAGTGTTGAAAAACCACTTTTCGCACTTGTGTTGGTGCAGGAAACCACTTTTGCACTTGTATTAGTGTGGAAAAACCACTTTTCGCACTTGTGTTAGTGTTGAAAAACCACTTTTCGCACTTGTGTTAGTGTTGAAAAACCACTTTTCGCACTTGTGTTGGTGCAGGAAACCACTTTTGCACTTGTATTAGTGTGGAAAAACCACTTTTCGCACTTGTGTTAGTGTTGAAAAACCACTTTTCGCACTTGTGTTAGTGTTGAAAAACCACTTTTCGCACTTGTGTTAGTGTTGAAAAACCACTTTTCGCACCTGTGTTAGTGTTGAAAAACCAATTTTGCACTTGTATTAGTGTGGAAAAACCACTTTTCGCACTTGTATTAGTGTGGAAAAACCACTTTTCGCACGTGTTAGTGTTGAAAAACCACTTTTCGCACTTGTGTTAGTGTTGAAAAACCACTTTTCGCACTTGTGTTAGTGTTGAAAAACCACTTTTCGCACTTGTGTTGGTGCAGGAAACCACTTTTGCACTTGTATTAGTGTGGAAAAAACACTTTTTGGACTTGTGTTAGTGTTGAAAAACCACTTTTCGCACTTGTGTTAGTGAAGGAAACCACTTTTCGCACTTGTGTTCATGTTGAAAACCCACTTTTCGCACTTGTGTTGGTGCAGGAAACCACTTTTGCACTTGTATTAGTGTGGAAAAAACACTTTTTGCACTTGTGATAGTGTTGAAAAACCACTTTTCGCACTTGTGTTAGTGTTGAAAAACCACTTTTCGCACTTGTGTTGGTGCAGGAAACCACTTTTGCACTTGTATTAGTGTGGAAGAAGCACTTTTCGCACTTGTGTTAGTGTTAAAAAACCACTTTTCGCACTGGTGTTGGTGAAGGAAACCACTTTTCGCACTTGTGTTAGTGTTGAAAACCCACTTTTCGCACATGTGTTAGTGAAGGAAACCACTTTTCGCACTTGTGTTGGTGCAGGAAACCACTTTTGCACTTGTATTAGTGTGGAAAAAACACTTTTTGCACTTGTGTTAGTGTTGAAAAACCACTTTTTGCACTTGTATTAGTGTGGAAAAAACACTTTTTGCACTTGTGATAGTGTTGAAAAACCACTTTTCGCACTTCTGTTAGTGTTGAAAAACCACTTTTCGCACTTGTGTTGGTGCAGGAAACCACTTTTGCACTTGTATTAGTGTGGAAAAAACACTTTTTGCACTTGTGATAGTGTTGAAAAACCACTTTTCGCACTTGTGTTAGTGTTGAAAAACCACTTTTCGCACTTGTGTTTGTGCAGGAAACCACTTTTGCACTTGTATTAGTGTGGAAAAACCACTTTTCACACTTGTGTTAGTGAAGGAAACCACTTTTGCACTTGTATTAGTGTGGAAAAAACACTTTTTGCACTTGTGATAGTGTTGAAAAACCACTTTTCGCACTTGTGTTAGTGTTGAAAAACCACTTTTCGCACTTGTGTTGGTGCAGGAAACCACTTTTGCACTTGTATTAGTGTGGAGAAACCACTTTTTGCCCTTGTGATAGTGTTGAAAAACCACTTTTCGCACTTGTGTTGGTGCAGGAAACCACTTTTGCACTTGTATTAGTGTGGAAAAAACACTTTTTGCACTTGTGATAGTGTTGAAAAAACACTTTTTGCACTTGTATTAGTGTGGAAAAACCACTTTTCGCACTTGTGTTAGTGTTGAAAAACCACTTTTCGCACTTGTGTTAGTGTTGAAAAACCACTTTTCGCACTTGTGTTGGTGCAGGAAACCACTTTTCGCACTGGTGTTGGTGAAGGAAACCACTTTTCGCACTTGTGTTAGTGTTGAAAACCCACTTTTCGCACATGTGTTAGTGAAGGAAACCACTTTTCGCACTTGTGTTGGTGCAGGAAACCACTTTTGCACTTGTATTAGTGTGGAAAAAACACATTTTGCACTTGTGATAGTGTTGAAAAACCACTTTTCGCACTTGTGTTAGTGTTGAAAAACCACTTTTCTCACTTGTGTTAGTGTTGAAAAACCACTTTTCACACTTGTGTTGGTGTTGAAAATCCACTTTTCGCACTTGTGTTGGTGCAGGAAACCACTTTTGCACTTGTATTAGTGTGGAAAACCACTTTTCGCACTTGTGTTAGTGTTGAAAAACCACTTTTCGCACTTGTGTTAGTGTTGAAAATCCACTTTTCGCACTTGTGTTGGTGCAGGAAACCACTTTTGCACTTGTATTAGTGTGGAAAAAACACTTTTTGCACTTGTGTTAGTGTTGAAAATCCACTTTTCGCACTTGTGTTGGTGCAGGAAACCACTTTTGCACTTGTATTAGTGTGGAAAACCACTTTTCGCACTTGTGTTAGTGTTGAAAAACCACTTTTCGCACTTGTGTTAGTGTTGAAAATCCACTTTTCGCACTTGTGTTGATGCAGGAAACCACTTTTGCACTTGTATTAGTGTGGAAAAAACACTTTTTGCACTTGTGATAGTGTTGAAAAACCACTTTTCGCACTTGTGTTAGTGTTGAAAAACCACTTTTCGCACTTGTATTAGTGTGGAAAAAACACTTTTTGCACTTGTGATAGTGTTGAAAAACCACTTTTCGCACTTGTGTTAGTGTTGAAAAACCACTTTTCGCACTTGTGTTGGTGCAGGAAACCACATTTGCACCTGTATTAGTGTGGAAAAACACTTTTTGCACTTGTGTTAGTGTTGAAAAACCACTTTTCGCACTTGTGTTCGTGAAGGAAACCACTTTTCGCACTTGTGTTAGTGTTGAAAACCCACTTTTCGCACATGTGTTAGTGAAGGAAACCACTTTTCGCACTTGTGTTGGTGCAGGAAACCACTTTTGCACTTGTATTAGTGTGGAAAAAACACTTTTTGCACTTGTGTTAGTGTTGAAAAACCACTTTTTGCACTTGTATTAGTGTGGAAAAAACACTTTTTGCACTTGTGATAGTGTTGAAAAACCACTTTTCGCACTTGTGTTAGTGTTGAAAAACCACTTTTCGCACTTGTGTTGGTGCAGGAAACCACTTTTGCACTTGTATTAGTGTGGAAAAAACACTTTTTGCACTTGTGATAGTGTTGAAAAACCACTTTTCACACTTGTGTTAGTGTTGAAAAACCACTTTTCGCACTTGTGTTTGTGCAGGAAACCACTTTTGCACTTGTATTAGTGTGGAAAAAACACTTTTTGCACTTGTGATAGTGTTGAAAAACCACTTTTCGCACTTGTGTTAGTGTTGAAAAACCACTTTTCGCACTTGGATTGGTGCAGGAAACCACTTTTGCACTTGTATTAGTGTGGAGAAACCACTTTTTGCCCTTGTGATAGTGTTGAAAAACCACTTTTCGCACTTGTGTTGGTGCAGGAAACCACTTTTGCACTTGTATTAGTGTGGAAAAAACACTTTTTGCACTTGTGATAGTGTTGAAAAAACACTTTTTGCACTTGTATTAGTGTGGAAAAACCACTTTTCGCACTTGTGTTAGTGTTGAAAAACCACTTTTCGCACTTGTGTTAGTGTTGAAAAACCACTTTTCGCACTTGTGTTGGTGCAGGAAACCACTTTTCGCACTGGTGTTGGTGAAGGAAACCACTTTTCGCATTTGTGTTAGTGTTGAAAACCCACTTTTCGCACATGTGTTAGTGAAGGAAACCACTTTTCGCACTTGTGTTGGTGCAGGAAACCACTTTTGCACTTGTATTAGTGTGGAAAAAACACATTTTGCACTTGTGATAGTGTTGAAAAACCACTTTTCGCACTTGTGTTAGTGTTGAAAAACCACTTTTCTCACTTGTGTTAGTGTTGAAAAACCACTTTTCACACTTGTGTTGGTGCAGGAAACCACCTTTGCACTTGTATTAGTGTGGAAAACCACTTTTCGCACTTGTGTTAGTGTTGAAAAACCACTTTTCGCACTTGTGTTAGTGTTGAAAATCCACTTTTCGCACTTGTGTTGGTGCAGGAAACCACTTTTGCACTTGTATTAGTGTGGAAAAAACACTTTTTGCACTTGTGATAGTGTTGAAAAACCACTTTTCGCACTTGTGTTAGTGTTGAAAAACCACTTTTCGCACTTGTGTTAGTGTTGAAAACCCACTTTTCCCACTTGTGTTGGTGCAGGAAACCACTTTTGCACTTGTATTAGTGTGGAAAAAAACACTTTTTGCACTTGTGATAGTGTTGAAAAACCACTTTTCGCACTTGTGTTAGTGTTGAAAAACCACTTTTCGCACTTGTATTAGTGTGGAAAAAACACTTTTTGCACTTGTGATAGTGTTGAAAAACCACTTTTCGCACTTGTGTTAGTGTTGAAAAACCACTGTTCGCACTTGTGTTGGTGCAGGAAACCACTTTTGCACCTGTATTAGTGTGGAAAAAACACTTTTTGCACTTGTGTTAGTGTTGAAAAACCACTTTTCGCACTTGTGTTAGTGAAGGAAACCACTTTTCGCACTTGTGTTAGTGTTGAAAACCCACCTTTCGCACTTGTGTTAGTGTTGAAAAACCACTTTTCGCACTTGTATTGGTGCAGGAAACCAACCACTTTTGCACTTGTATTAGTGGGGAAAAACCACTTTTCGCACTTGTGTTGGTGCAGGAAACCACCTTTGCACTTGCATTAGTGTGGAAAAAACACTTTTTGCACTTGTGATAGTGTTGAAAAACCACTTTTCGCACTTGTGTTGGTGCAGGAAACCACTTTTGCACTTGTATTAGTGTGGAAAAACCACTTTTCGCACTTGCGTTAGTGTTGAAAAACCACTTTTCGCACTTGTGTTAGTGTTGAAAAACCACTTTTCGCACTTGTGTTGGTGCAGGAAACCACTTTTGCACTTGTATTAGTGTGGAAAAACCACTTTTCGCACTTGTGTTAGTGTTGAAAAACCACTTTTCGCACTTGTGTTAGTGTTGAAAAACCACTTTTCGCACTTGTGTTAGTGTTGAAAAACCACTTTTCGCACCTGTGTTAGTGTTGAAAAACCACTTTTGCACTTGTATTAGTGTGGAAAAACCACTTTTCGCACTTGTATTAGTGTGGAAAAACCACTTTTCGCACATGTTAGTGTTGAAAAACCACTTTTCGCACTTGTGTTAGTGTTGAAAAACCACTTTTCGCACTTGTGTTAGTGTTGAAAAACCACTTTTCGCACTTGTGTTGGTGCAGGAAACCACTTTTGCACTTGTATTAGTGTGGAAAAAACACTTTTTGGACTTGTGTTAGTGTTGAAAAACCACTTTTCGCACTTGTGTTAGTGAAGGAAACCACTTTTCGCACTTGTGTTCATGCTGAAAACCCACTTTTCGCACTTGTGTTGGTGCAGGAAACCACTTTTGCACTTGTATTAGTGTGGAAAAAACACTTTTTGCACTTGTGATAGTGTTGAAAAACCACTTTTCGCACTTGTGTTAGTGTTGAAAAACCACTTTTCGCACTTGTGTTGGTGCAGGAAACCACTTTTGCACTTGTATTAGTGTGGAAGAAGCACTTTTCGCACTTGTGTTAGTGTTAAAAAACCACTTTTCGCACTGGTGTTGGTGAAGGAAACCACTTTTCGCACTTGTGTTAGTGTTGAAAACCCACTTTTCGCACATGTGTTAGTGAAGGAAACCACTTTTCGCACTTGTGTTGGTGCAGGAAACCACTTTTGCACTTGTATTAGTGTGGAAAAAACACTTTTTGCACTTGTGTTAGTGTTGAAAAACCACTTTTTGCACTTGTATTAGTGTGGAAAAAACACTTTTTGCACTTGTGATAGTGTTGAAAAACCACTTTTCGCACTTCTGTTAGTGTTGAAAAACCACTTTTCGCACTTGTGTTGGTGCAGGAAACCACTTTTGCACTTGTATTAGTGTGGAAAAAACACTTTTTGCACTTGTGATAGTGTTGAAAAACCACTTTTCGCACTTGTGTTAGTGTTGAAAAACCACTTTTCGCACTTGTGTTTGTGCAGGAAACCACTTTTGCACTTGTATTAGTGTGGAAAAACCACTTTTCACACTTGTGTTAGTGAAGGAAACCACTTTTGCACTTGTATTAGTGTGGAAAAAACACTTTTTGCACTTGTGATAGTGTTGAAAAACCACTTTTCGCACTTGTGTTAGTGTTGAAAAACCACTTTTCGCACTTGTGTTGGTGCAGGAAACCACTTTTGCACTTGTATTAGTGTGGAGAAACCACTTTTTGCCCTTGTGATAGTGTTGAAAAACCACTTTTCGCACTTGTGTTGGTGCAGGAAACCACTTTTGCACTTGTATTAGTGTGGAAAAAACACTTTTTGCACTTGTGATAGTGTTGAAAAAACACTTTTTGCACTTGTATTAGTGTGGAAAAACCACTTTTCGCACTTGTGTTAGTGTTGAAAAACCACTTTTCGCACTTGTGTTAGTGTTGAAAAACCACTTTTCGCACTTGTGTTGGTGCAGGAAACCACTTTTCGCACTGGTGTTGGTGAAGGAAACCACTTTTCGCACTTGTGTTAGTGTTGAAAACCCACTTTTCGCACATGTGTTAGTGAAGGAAACCACTTTTCGCACTTGTGTTGGTGCAGGAAACCACTTTTGCACTTGTATTAGTGTGGAAAAAACACATTTTGCACTTGTGATAGTGTTGAAAAACCACTTTTCGCACTTGTGTTAGTGTTGAAAAACCACTTTTCTCACTTGTGTTAGTGTTGAAAAACCACTTTTCACACTTGTGTTGGTGCAGGAAACCACCTTTGTACTTGTATTAGTGTGGAAAACCACTTTTCGCACTTCTGTTAGTGTTGAAAAACCACTTTTCGCACTTGTGTTAGTGTTGAAAATCCACTTTTCGCACTTGTGTTGGTGCAGGAAACCACTTTTGCACTTGTATTAGTGTGGAAAAAACACTTTTTGCACTTGTGATAGTGTTGAAAAACCACTTTTCGCACTTGTGTTAGTGTTGAAAAACCACTTTTCGCACTTGTATTAGTGTGGAAAAAACACTTTTTGCACTTGTGATAGTGTTGAAAAACCACTTTTCGCACTTGTGTTAGTGTTGAAAAACCACTTTTCGCACTTGTGTTGGTGCAGGAAACCACATTTGCACCTGTATTAGTGTGGAAAAACACTTTTTGCACTTGTGTTAGTGTTGAAAAACCACTTTTCGCACTTGTGTTCGTGAAGGAAACCACTTTTCGCACTTGTGTTAGTGTTGAAAACCCACTTTTCGCACTTGTGTTAGTGTTGAAAAACCACTTTTCGCACTTGTATTGGTGCAGGAAACCAACCACTTTTGCACTTGTATTAGTGTGGAAAAACCACTTTTCGCACTTGTGTTAGTGTAGGAAACCACTTTTGCACTTGTATTAGTGTGGAAAAAACACTTTTTGCACTTGTGATAGTGTTGAAAAACCACTTTTCGCACTTGTGTTAGTGTTGAAAAACCACTTTTCGCACTTGTGTTGGTGCAGGAAACCACTTTTGCACTTGTATTAGTGTGGAAAAACCACTTTTCGCACTTGTGTTAGTGTTGAAAAAACACTTTTTGCACTTGTGATGGTGTTGAAAAACCACTTTTCGCACTTGTGTTAGTGTTGAAAAACCACTTTTCGCACTTGTGTTAGTGTTGAAAAACAACTTTTCGCACTTGTGTTGGTGCAGGAAACCACTTTTGCACTTGTATTAGTGTGGAAAAACCACTTTTCGCAGTTGTGTTTGTGTTGAAAAACCCCTTTTCGCACTTGTGTTAGTGTTGAAAAACCACTTTTCGCACTTGTGTTGGTGAAGGAAACCACTTTTCGCACTTGTGTTAGTGTTGAAAACCCACTTTTCGCACTTGTGTTCGTGTTGAAAACCCACTTTTCACACTTGTGTTAGTGTTGAAAAACCACTTTTCGCTACTGTGTTGGTGCAGGAAACCACTTTTGCACTTGTATTAGTGTGTAAAAAATACTTTTTGCACTTGTGATAGTGTTAAAAAACCACTTTTTGCACTTGTGTTAGTGTTTAAAAACCACTTTTCGCACTTGTGTTGGTGCAGGAAACCACTTTTCGCACTTGTGTTGGTGCAGGAAACCACTTTTGCACTTGTATTAGTGTGGAAAAAACACATTTTGCACTTGTGATAGTGTTGAAAAACCACTTTTCGCACTTGTGTTAGTGTTGAAAAACCACTTTTCTCACTTGTGTTAGTGTTGAAAAACCACTTTTCACACTTGTGTTGGTGCAGGAAACCACCTTTGCACTTGTATTAGTGTGGAAAACCACTTTTCGCACTTGTGTTAGTGTTGAAAAACCACTTTTCGCACTTGTGTTAGTGTTGAAAATCCACTTTTCGCACTTGTGTTGGTGCAGGAAACCACTTTTGCACTTGTATTAGTGTGGAAAAAACACTTTTTGCACTTGTGATAGTGTTGAAAAACCACTTTTCGCACTTGTGTTAGTGTTGAAAAACCACTTTTCGCACTTGTATTAGTGTGGAAAAAACACTTTTTGCACTTGTGATAGTGTTGAAAAACCACTTTTCGCACTTGTGTTAGTGTTGAAAAACCACTTTTCGCACTTGTGTTGGTGCAGGAAACCACATTTGCACCTGTATTAGTGTGGAAAAACACTTTTTGCACTTGTGTTAGTGTTGAAAAACCACTTTTCGCACTTGTGTTCGTGAAGGAAACCACTTTTCGCACTTGTGTTAGTGTTGAAAACCCACTTTTCGCACTTGTGTTAGTGTTGAAAAACCACTTTTCGCACTTGTATTGGTGCAGGAAACCAACCACTTTTGCACTTGTATTAGTGTGGAAAAACCACTTTTCGCACTTGTGTTAGTGTAGGAAACCACTTTTGCACTTGTATTAGTGTGGAAAAAACACTTTTTGCACTTGTGATAGTGTTGAAAAACCACTTTTCGCACTTGTGTTAGTGTTGAAAAACCACTTTTCGCACTTGTGTTGGTGCAGGAAACCACTTTTGCACTTGTATTAGTGTGGCAAAACCACTTTTCGCACTTGTGTTAGTGTTGAAAAAACACTTTTTGCACTTGTGATGGTGTTGAAAAACCACTTTTTGCACTTGTGTTAGTGTTGAAAAACAACTTTTCGCACTTGTGTTGGTGCAGGAAACCACTTTTGCACTTGTATTAGTGTGGAAAAACCACTTTTCGCAGTTGTGTTTGTGTTGAAAAACCCCTTTTCGCACTTGTGTTAGTGTTGAAAAACCACTTTTCGCACTTGTGTTGGTGAAGGAAACCACTTTTCGCACTTGTGTTAGTGTTGAAAACCCACTTTTCGCACTTGTGTTCGTGTTGAAAACCCACTTTTCACACTTGTGTTAGTGTTGAAAAACCACTTTTCGCTCTTGTGTTGGTGCAGGAAACCACTTTTGCACTTGTATTAGTGTGTAAAAAATACTTTTTGCACTTGTGATAGTGTTAAAAAACCACTTTTTGCACTTGTGTTAGTGTTTAAAAACCACTTTTCGCACTTGTGTTGGTGCAGGAAACCACCTTTGCACTTGCATTAGTGTGGAAAAAACACTTTTTGCACTTGTGATAGTGTTGAAAAGCAACTTTTCGCACTTGTGTTAGTGTTGAAATACCACTTTTCGCACTTGTGTTGGTGCAGGAAACCACTTTTGCACTTGTATTAGTGTGGAAAAAACACTTTTCGCACTTGTGTTAGTGTTGAAAAACCACTTTTCGCACTTGTGTTAGTGTTGAAAAACCACTTTTCGCACTTGTGTTGGTGCAGGAAACCACTTTTGCACTTGTATTAGTGTGGAAAACCACTTTTCGCACTTGTGTTAGTGTTGAAAAAACACTTTTTGCACTTGTGATAGTGTTGAAAAACCACTTTTCGCACTTGTGTTAGTGTTGAAAAACCACTTTTCGCACTTGTGTTGGGGCAGGAAACCACTTTTGCACTTGTATTAGTGTGGAAAAAACACTTTTTGCACTTGTGGTAGTGTTGAAAAACCACTTTTCGCACTTGTGTTAGTGTTGAAAAACCACTTTTCGCACTTGTGTTAGTGTTGAAAAACCACTTTTCGCACTTGTGTTGGTGCAGGAAACCACCTTTGCACTTGTATTAGTGTGGAAAACCACTTTTCGCACTTGTGTTAGTGTTGAAAAACCACTTTTCGCACTTGTGTTAGTGTTGAAAACCCACTTTTCCCACTTGTGTTGGTGCAGGAAACCACTTTTGCACTTGTATTAGTGTGGAAAAAACACTTTTTGCACTTGTGATCGTGTTGAAAAACCACTTTTCGCACTTGTGTTAGTGTTGAAAAACCACTTTTCGCACTTGTATTAGTGTGGAAAAAACACTTTTTGCACTTGTGTTAGTGTTGAAAAACCACTTTTCGCACTTGTGTTAGTGTTGAAAAACCACTTTTCACACTTGTGTTGGTGCAGGAAACCACCTTTGCACTTGTATTAGTGTGGAAAAAACACTTTTTGCACTTGTATTAGTGTGGAAAAAACACTTTTTGCACTTGTGATAGTGTTGAAAAACCACTTTTCGCACGTGTTAGTGTTGAAAAACCACTTTTCGCACTTGTGTTGGTGCAGGAAACCACTTTTGCACTTGTATTAGTGTGGAAAACCACTTTTTGCACTTGTGTTAGTGTTGAAAAAACACTTTTTGCACTTGTGTTAGTGTTGAAAAACCACTTTTCGCACTTGTGTTGGTGCAGGAAACCACTTTTGCACTTGTATTAGTGTGGAAAAAACACTTTTTGCACTTGTGATAGTGTTGAAAAACCACTTTTCGCACTTGTGTTAGTGTTGAAAAACCACTTTTCGCACTTGTGTTAGTGTTGAAAAACCACTTTTCACACTTGTGTTGGTGCAGGAAACCACCTTTGCACTTGTATTAGTGTGGAAAACCACTTTTCGCACTTGTGTTAGTGTTGAAAAACCACTTTTCGCACTTGTGTTAGTGTTGAAAACCCACTTTTCGCACTTGTGTTGGTGCAGGAAACCACTTTTGCACTTGTATTAGTGTGGAAAAAACACTTTTTGCACTTGTGATAGTGTTGAAAAACCACTTTTCGCACTTGTGTTAGTGTTGAAAAACCACTTTTCGCACTTGTATTAGTGTGGAAAAAACACTTTTTGCACTTGTGATAGTGTTGAAAAACCACTTTTCGCACTTGTGTTAGGGTTGAAAAACCACTTTTCGCACTTGTGTTGGTGCAGGAAACCACTTTTGCACTTGTATTAGTGTGGAAAAACCACTTTTCGCACTTGTGTTAGTGAAGGAAACCACTTTTGCACTTGTATTAGTGTGGAAAAAACACTTTTTGCACTAGTGATAGTGTTGAAAAACCACTTTTCGCACTTGTGTTAGTGTTGAAAAACCACTTTTCGCACTTGTGTTGGTGCAGGAAACCACTTTTGCACTTGTATTAGTGTGGAAAAACCACTTTTCGCACTTGTGTTAGTGTTGAAAAAACACTTTTTGCACTTGTGATGGTGTTGAAAAACCACTTTTCGCACTTGTGTTGGTGCAGAAAACCACTTTTGCACTTGTATTAGTGTGGAAAAACCACTTTTCGCACTTGTGTTAGTGTTGAAAAACCACTTTTCGCACTTGTGTTGGTGCAGGAAACCACTTTTGCACTTGTATTAGTGTGGAAAAAACACTTTTTGCACTTGTGTTAGTGTTGAAAACCCACTTTTCGCACTTGTGTTAGTGAAGGAAACCACTTTTCGCACTTGTGTTAGTGTTGAAAACCCACTTTTCGCACTTGTGTTAGTGTTGAAAAACCACTTTTCGCACATGTATTGGTGCAGGAAACCAACCACTTTTGCACTTGTATTAGTGTGGAAAAACCACTTTTCGCACTTGTGTTAGTGAAGGAAACCACTTTTGCACTTGTATTAGTGTGGAAAAAACACTTTTTGCACTAGTGATAGTGTTGAAAAACCACTTTTCGCACTTGTGTTAGTGTTGAAAAACCACTTTTCGCACTTGTGTTGGTGCAGGAAACCACTTTTGCACTTGTATTAGTGTGGAAAAACCACTTTTCGCACTTGTGTTAGTGTTGAAAAAACACTTTTTGCACTTGTGATGGTGTTGAAAAACCACTTTTTGCACTTGTGTTAGTGTTGAAAAACCACTTTTCGCACTTGTGTTGGTGCAGAAAACCACTTTTGCACTTGTATTAGTGTGGAAAAACCACTTTTCGCACTTGTGTTAGTGTTGAAAAACCACTTTTCGCACTTGTGTTAGTGTTGAAAAACCACTTTTCGCACTTGTGTTGGTGCAGGAAACCACTTTTGCACTTGTATTAGTGTGGAAAAAACACTTTTTGCACCTGTGTTAGTGTTGAAAACCCACTTTTCGCACTTGTGTTAGTGTTGAAAAACCACTTTGCGCACTTGTGTTGGTGCAGGAAACCACTTTTGCACTTGTATTAGTGTGGAAAAACCACTTTTCGCACTTGTGTTGGTGAAGGAAACCACTTTTCACACTTATGTTAGTGTTGAAAACACACTTTTCGCACTTGTGTTAGTGTTGAAAAACCACTTTTCGCACTTGTGTTAGTGTTGAAAAACCACTTTTCGCACTTGTGTTGGTGCAGGAAACCACTTTTGCACTTGTATTAGTTTGGAAAAAACACTTTTTGCACTTGTGATAGTGTTGAAAAACCACTTTTCGCACTTGTGTTAGTGTTGAAAAACCACTTTTCGCACATGTGTTGGTGCAGGAAACCACTTTTGCACTTGTATTAGTATGGAAAAAACACTTTTTGCACTTATGATAGTGTTGAAAAACCACTTTTCGCACTTGTGTTAGTGTTGAAAAAACAATTTTCGCACTTGTGTTAGTGCAGGAAACCACTTTTGCACTTGTATTAGTGTGGAAAAACCACTTTTCGCACTTGTGTATGTGTTGAAAAACCACTTTTCGCACTTGTGTTAGTGTGGAAAAACCACTTTTCACACTTGTGTTAGTGAAGGAAACCACTTTTCGCACTTGTGTTAGTGTTGAAAACCCACTTTTCGCACTTGTGTTAGTGTTGAAAATCCACTTTTCGCACTTGTGTTGGTGCAGGAAACCACTTTTGCACTTGTATTAGTGTGGCAAAACCACTTTTCGCACTTGTGTTAGTGTTGAAAAACCACTTTTCACACTTGTGTTGGTGCAGGAAACCACCTTTGCACTTGTATTAGTGTGGAAAACCACTTTTCGCACTTGTGTTAGTGTTGAAAAACCACTTTTCGCACTTGTGTTAGTGTTGAAAACCCACTTTTCGCACTTGTGTTGGTGCAGGAAACCACTTTTGCACCTGTATTAGTGTGGAAAAAACACTTTTTGCACTTGTGTTAGTGTTGAAAAACCACTTTTCGCACTTGTGTTAGTGAAGGAAACCACTTTTCGCACTTGTGTTAGTGTTGAAAACCCACCTTTCGCACTTGTGTTAGTGTTGAAAAACCACTTTTCGCACTTGTATTGGTGCAGGAAACCAACCACTTTTGCACTTGTATTAGTGGGGAAAAACCACTTTTCGCACTTGTGTTGGTGCAGGAAACCACCTTTGCACTTGCATTAGTGTGGAAAAAACACTTTTTGCACTTGTGATAGTGTTGAAAAACCACTTTTCGCACTTGTGTTGGTGCAGGAAACCACTTTTGCACTTGTATTAGTGTGGAAAAACCACTTTTCGCACTTGTGTTAGTGTTGAAAAACCACTTTCCGCACTTGTGTTAGTGTTGAAAAACCACTTTTCGCACTTGTGTTGGTGCAGGAAACCACTTTTGCACTTGTATTAGTGTGGAAAAACCACTTTTCGCACTTGTGTTAGTGTTGAAAAACCACTTTTCGCACTTGTGTTAGTGTTGAAAAACCACTTTTCGCACTTGTGTTAGTGTTGAAAAACCACTTTTCGCACCTGTGTTAGTGTTGAAAAACCACTTTTGCACTTGTATTAGTGTGGAAAAACCACTTTTCGCACTTGTATTAGTGTGGAAAAACCACTTTTCGCACGTGTTAGTGTTGAAAAACCACTTTTCGCACTTGTGTTAGTGTTGAAAAACCACTTTTCGCACTTGTGTTGGTGCAGGAAACCACTTTTGCACCTGTATTAGTGTGGAAAAAACACTTTTTGCACTTGTGTTAGTGTTGAAAAACCACTTTTCGCACTTGTGTTAGTGAAGGAAACCACTTTTCGCACTTGTGTTAGTGTTGAAAACCCACTTTTCGCACTTGTGTTAGTGTTGAAAATCCACTTTTCGCACTTGTGTTGGTGCAGGAAACCACTTTTGCACTTGTATTAGTGTGGCAAAACCACTTTTCGCACTTGTGTTAGTGTTGAAAAACCACTTTTCACACTTGTGTTGGTGCAGGAAACCACCTTTGCACTTGTATTAGTGTGGAAAACCACTTTTCGCACTTGTGTTAGTGTTGAAAAACCACTTTTCGCACTTGTGTTAGTGTTGAAAACCCACTTTTCGCACTTGTGTTGGTGCAGGAAACCACTTATGCACCTGTATTAGTGTGGAAAAAACACTTTTTGCACTTGTGTTAGTGTTGAAAAACCACTTTTCGCACTTGTGTTAGTGAAGGAAACCACTTTTCGCACTTGTGTTAGTGTTGAAAACCCACCTTTCGCACTTGTGTTAGTGTTGAAAAACCACTTTTCGCACTTGTATTGGTGCAGGAAACCAACCACTTTTGCACTTGTATTAGTGGGGAAAAACCACTTTTCGCACTTGTGTTGGTGCAGGAAACCACCTTTGCACTTGCATTAGTGTGGAAAAAACACTTTTTGCACTTGTGATAGTGTTGAAAAACCACTTTTCGCACTTGTGTTCGTGTTGAAAAACCACTTTTCGCACTTGTGTTGGTGCAGGAAACCACTTTTGCACTTGTATTAGTGTGGAAAAAACACTTTTTGCACTTGTGATAGTGTTGAAAAACCACTTTTCGCACGTGTTAGTGTTGAAAAACCACTTTTCGCACTTGTGTTGGTGCAGGAAACCACTTTTGCACTTGTATTAGTGTGGAAAACCACTTTTTGCACTTGTGTTAGTGTTGAAAAAACACTTTTTGCACTTGTGTTAGTGTTGAAAAACCACTTTTCGCACTTGTGTTGGTGCAGGAAACCACTTTTGCACTTGTATTAGTGTGGAAAAAACACTTTTTGCACTTGTGATAGTGTTGAAAAACCACTTTTCGCACTTGTGTTAGTGTTGAAAAACCACTTTTCGCACTTGTGTTAGTGTTGAAAAACCACCTTTGCACTTGTATTAGTGTGGAAAACCACTTTTCGCACTTGTGTTAGTGTTGAAAAACCACTTTTCGCACTTGTGTTATTGTTGAAAACCCACTTTTCGCACTTGTGTTGGTGCAGGAAACCACTTTTGCACTTGTATTAGTGTGGAAAAAACACTTTTTGCACTTGTGATAGTGTTGAAAAACCACTTTTCGCACTTGTGTTAGTGTTGAAAAACTACTTTTCGCACTTGTATTAGTGTGGAAAAAACACTTTTTGCACTTGTGATAGTGTTGAAAAACCACTTTTCGCACTTGTGTTAGGGTTGAAAAACCACTTTTCGCACTTGTGTTGGTGCAGGAAACCACTTTTGCACTTGTATTAGTGTGGAAAAACCACTTTTCGCACTTGTGTTAGTGAAGGAAACCACTTTTGCACTTGTATTAGTGTGGAAAAAACACTTTTTGCACTAGTGATAGTGTTGAAAAACCACTTTTCGCACTTGTGTTAGTGTTGAAAAACCACTTTTCGCACTTGTGTTGGTGCAGGAAACCACTTTTGCACTTGTATTAGTGTGGAAAAACCACTTTTCGCATTTGTGTTAGTGTTGAAAAAACACTTTTTGCACTTGTGATGGTGTTGAAAAACCACTTTTCGCACTTGTGTTGGTGCAGAAAACCACTTTTGCACTTGTATTAGTGTGGAAAAACCACTTTTCGCACTTGTGTTAGTGTTGAAAAACCACTTTTCGCACTTGTGTTGGTGCAGGAAACCACTTTTGCACTTGTATTAGTGTGGAAAAAACACTTTTTGCACTTGTGTTAGTGTTGAAAACCCACTTTTCGCACTTGTGTTAGTGAAGGAAACCACTTTTCGCACTTGTGTTAGTGTTGAAAACCCACTTTTCGCACTTGTGTTAGTGTTGAAAAACCACTTTTCGCACATGTATTGGTGCAGGAAACCAACCACTTTTGCACTTGTATTAGTGTGGAAAAACCACTTTTGGCACTTGTGTTAGTGAAGGAAACCACTTTTGCACTTGTATTAGTGTGGAAAAAACACTTTTTGCACTAGTGATAGTGTTGAAAAACCACTTTTCGCACTTGTGTTAGTGTTGAAAAACCACTTTTCGCACTTGTGTTGGTGCAGGAAACCACTTTTGCACTTGTATTAGTGTGGAAAAACCACTTTTCGCACTTGTGTTAGTGTTGAAAAAACACTTTTTGCACTTGTGATGGTGTTGAAAAACCACTTTTTGCACTTGTGTTAGTGTTGAAAAACCACTTTTCGCACTTGTGTTGGTGCAGAAAACCACTTTTGCACTTGTATTAGTGTGGAAAAACCACTTTTCGCACTTGTGTTAGTGTTGAAAAACCACTTTTCGCACTTGTGTTAGTGTTGAAAAACCACTTTTCGCACTTGTGTTGGTGCAGGAAACCACTTTTGCACTTGTATTAGTGTGGAAAAAACACTTTTTGCACCTGTGTTAGTGTTGAAAACCCACTTTTCGCACTTGTGTTAGTGTTGAAAAACCACTTTGCGCACTTGTGTTGGTGCAGGAAACCACTTTTGCACTTGTATTAGTGTGGAAAAACCACTTTTCGCACTTGTGTTGGTGAAGGAAACCACTTTTCACACTTATGTTAGTGTTGAAAACACACTTTTCGCACTTGTGTTAGTGTTGAAAAACCACTTTTCGCACTTGTGTTAGTGTTGAAAAACCACTTTTCGCACTTGTGTTGGTGCAGGAAACCACTTTTGCACTTGTATTAGTTTGGAAAAAACACTTTTTGCACTTGTGATAGTGTTGAAAAACCACTTTTCGCACTTGTGTTAGTGTTGAAAAACCACTTTTCGCACATGTGTTGGTGCAGGAAACCACTTTTGCACTTGTATTAGTATGGAAAAAACACTTTTTGCACTTATGATAGTGTTGAAAAACCACTTTTCGCACTTGTGTTAGTGTTGAAAAAACAATTTTCGCACTTGTGTTAGTGCAGGAAACCACTTTTGCACTTGTATTAGTGTGGAAAAACCACTTTTCGCACTTGTGTATGTGTTGAAAAACCACTTTTCGCACTTGTGTTAGTGTGGAAAAACCACTTTTCACACTTGTGTTAGTGAAGGAAACCACTTTTCGCACTTGTGTTAGTGTTGAAAACCCACTTTTCGCACTTGTGTTAGTGTTGAAAATCCACTTTTCGCACTTGTGTTGGTGCAGGAAACCACTTTTGCACTTGTATTAGTGTGGCAAAACCACTTTTCGCACTTGTGTTAGTGTTGAAAAACCACTTTTCACACTTGTGTTGGTGCAGGAAACCACCTTTGCACTTGTATTAGTGTGGAAAACCACTTTTCGCACTTGTGTTAGTGTTGAAAAACCACTTTTCGCACTTGTGTTAGTGTTGAAAACCCACTTTTCGCACTTGTGTTGGTGCAGGAAACCACTTTTGCACTTGTATTAGTGTGGAAAAAACACTTTTTGCACTTGTGATAGTGTTGAAAAACCACTTTTCGCACTTGTGTTAGTGTTGAAAAACCACTTTTCGCACTTGTATTAGTGTGGAAAAAACACTTTTTGCACTTGTGATAGTGTTGAAAAACCACTTTTCGCACTTGTGTTAGTGTTGAAAAACCACTTTTCGCACTTGTGTTGGTGCAGGAAACCACTTTTGCACTTGTATTAGTGTGGAAAAAACACTTTTTGCACTTGTGTTAGTGTTGAAAAACCACTTTTCGCACTTGTGTTAGTGAAGGAAACCACTTTTCGCACTTGTGTTAGTGTTGAAAACCCACTTTTCGCACTTGTGTTAGTGTTGAAAAACCACTTTTCGCACTTGTATTGGTGCAGGAAACCAACCACTTTTGCACTAGTATTAGTGTGGAAAAACCACTTTTCGCACTTGTGTTAGTGAAGGAAACCACTTTTGCACTTGTATTAGTGTGGAAAAAACACTTTTTGCACTAGTGATAGTGTTGAAAAACCATTTTTCGCACTTGTGATAGTGTTGAAAAACCACTTTTCGCACTTGTGTTGGTGCAGGAAACCACTTTTGCACTTGTATTAGTGTGGAAAAACCACTTTTCGCACTTGTGTTAGTGTTGAAAAACCACTTTTCGCACGTGTTGGTGCAGGAAACCACTTTTGCACTTGTATTAGTGTGGAAAAAACACTTTTTGCACTTGTGTTATTGTTGAAAAACCACTTTTTGCACTTGTGTTAGTGAAGGAAACCACTTTTCGCACTTGTGTTAGTGTTGAAAACCCACTTTTCGCACTTGTGTTAGTGTTGAAAAACCACTTTTCGCACTTGTGATAGTGTTGAAAAACCACTTTTCGCACTTGTGTTAGTGTTGAAAAACCACTTTTCGCACTTGTGTTGGTGCAGGAAACCACTTTTGCACTTGTATTAGTGTGGAAAAAACACTTTTTGCACTTGTGTTAGTGTTGAAAAACCACTTTTCGCACTTGTGTTAGTGAAGGAAACCACTTTTCGCACTTGTGTTAGTGTTGAAAACCCACTTTTCGCACTTGTGTTAGTGTTGAAAAACCACTTTTCGCACTTGTATTGGTGCAGGAAACCAACCACTTTTGCACTAGTATTAGTGTGGAAAAACCACTTTTCGCACTTGTGTTAGTGAAGGAAACCACTTTTGCACTTGTATTAGTGTGGAAAAAACACTTTTTGCACTAGTGATAGTGTTGAAAAACCATTTTTCGCACTTGTGTTAGTGTTGAAAAACCACTTTTCGCACTTGTGTTGGTGCAGGAAACCACTTTTGCACTTGTATTAGTGTGGAAAAACCACTTTTCGCACTTGTGTTAGTGTTGAAAAACCACTTTTCGCACGTGTTGGTGCAGGAAACCACTTTTGCACTTGTATTAGTGTGGAAAAAACACTTTTTGCACTTGTGTTATTGTTGAAAAACCACTTTTCGCACTTGTGTTAGTGAAGGAAACCACTTTTCGCACTTGTGTTAGTGTTGAAAACCCACTTTTCGCACTTGTGTTAGTGTTGAAAAACCACTTTTCGCACTTGTATTGGTGCAGGAAACCAACCACTTTTGCACTAGTATTAGTGTGGAAAAACCACTTTTCGCACTTGTGTTAGTGAAGGAAACCACTTTTGCACTTGTATTAGTGTGGAAAAAACACTTTTTGCATGAGTGATAGTGTTGAAAAACCATTTTTCGCACTTGTGTTAGTGTTGAAAAACCACTTTTCGCACTTGTGTTGGTGCAGGAAACCACTTTTGCACTTGTATTAGTGTGGAAAAACCACTTTTCGCACTTGTGTTAGTGTTGAAAAACCACTTTTCGCACGTGTTGGTGCAGGAAACCACTTTTGCACTTGTATTAGTGTGGAAAAAACACTTTTTGCACTTGTGTTATTGTTGAAAAACCACTTTTCGCACTTGTGTTAGTGAAGGAAACCACTTTTCGCACTTGTGTTAGTGTTGAAAACCCACTTTTCGCACTTGTGTTAGTGTTGAAAAACCACTTTTCGCACTTGTGATAGTGTTGAAAAACCACTTTTCGCACTTGTGTTAGTGTTGAAAAATCACTTTTCGCACTTGTATTAGTGTGGAAAAAACACTTTTTGCACTTGTGATAGTGTTGAAAAACCACTTTTCGCACTTGTGTTAGGGTTGAAAAACCACTTTTCGCACTTGTGTTGGTGCAGGAAACCACTTTTGCACTTGTATTAGTGTGGAAAAACCACTTTTCGCACTTGTGTTAGTGTTGAAAAACCACTTTTCGCACGTGTTGGTGCAGGAAACCACTTTTGCACTTGTATTAGTGTGGAAAAAACACTTTTTGCACTTGTGTTATTGTTGAAAAACCACTTTTCGCACTTGTGTTAGTGAAGGAAACCACTTTTCGCACTTGTGTTAGTGTTGAAAACCCACTTTTCGCACTTGTGTTAGTGTTGAAAAACCACTTTTCGCACTTGTGATAGTGTTGAAAAACCACTTTTCGCACTTGTGTTAGTGTTGAAAAATCACTTTTCGCACTTGTATTAGTGTGGAAAAAACACTTTTTGCACTTGTGATAGTGTTGAAAACCCACTTTTCGCACTTGTGTTAGTGTTGAAAAACCACTTTTCGCACTTGTATTGGTGCAGGAAACCAACCACTTTTGCACTAGTATTAGTGTGGAAAAAACCACTTTTCGCACTTGTGTTAGTGAAGGAAACCACTTTTGCACTTGTATTAGTGTGGAAAAAACACTTTTTGCACTAGTGATAGTGTTGAAAAACCATTTTTCGCACTTGTGATAGTGTTGAAAAACCACTTTTCGCACTTGTGTTGGTGCAGGAAACCACTTTTGCACTTGTATTAGTGTGGAAAAACCACTTTTCGCACTTGTGTTAGTGTTGAAAAACCACTTTTCGCACGTGTTGGTGCAGGAAACCACTTTTGCACTTGTATTAGTGTGGAAAAAACACTTTTTGCACTTGTGTTATTGTTGAAAAACCACTTTTTGCACTTGTGTTAGTGAAGGAAACCACTTTTCGCACTTGTGTTAGTGTTGAAAACCAACTTTTCGCACTTGTGTTAGTGTTGAAAAACCACTTTTCGCACTTGTGATAGTGTTGAAAAACCACTTTTCGCACTTGTGTTAGTGTTGAAAAACCACTTTTCGCACTTGTGTTGGTGCAGGAAACCACTTTTGCACTTGTATTAGTGTGGAAAAAACACTTTTTGCACTTGTGTTAGTGTTGAAAAACCACTTTTCGCACTTGTGTTAGTGAAGGAAACCACTTTTCGCACTTGTGTTAGTGTTGAAAACCCACTTTTCGCACTTGTGTTAGTGTTGAAAAACCACTTTTCGCACTTGTATTGGTGCAGGAAACCAACCACTTTTGCACTAGTATTAGTGTGGAAAAACCACTTTTCGCACTTGTGTTAGTGAAGGAAACCACTTTTGCACTTGTATTAGTGTGGAAAAAACACTTTTTGCACTAGTGATAGTGTTGAAAAACCATTTTTCGCACTTGTGTTAGTGTTGAAAAACCACTTTTCGCACTTGTGTTGGTGCAGGAAACCACTTTTGCACTTGTATTAGTGTGGAAAAACCACTTTTCGCACTTGTGTTAGTGTTGAAAAACCACTTTTCGCACGTGTTGGTGCAGGAAACCACTTTTGCACTTGTATTAGTGTGGAAAAAACACTTTTTGCACTTGTGTTATTGTTGAAAAACCACTTTTCGCACTTGTGTTAGTGAAGGAAACCACTTTTCGCACTTGTGTTAGTGTTGAAAACCCACTTTTCGCACTTGTGTTAGTGTTGAAAAACCACTTTTCGCACTTGTATTGGTGCAGGAAACCAACCACTTTTGCACTAGTATTAGTGTGGAAAAACCACTTTTCGCACTTGTGTTAGTGAAGGAAACCACTTTTGCACTTGTATTAGTGTGGAAAAAACACTTTTTGCATGAGTGATAGTGTTGAAAAACCATTTTTCGCACTTGTGTTAGTGTTGAAAAACCACTTTTCGCACTTGTGTTGGTGCAGGAAACCACTTTTGCACTTGTATTAGTGTGGAAAAACCACTTTTCGCACTTGTGTTAGTGTTGAAAAACCACTTTTCGCACGTGTTGGTGCAGGAAACCACTTTTGCACTTGTATTAGTGTGGAAAAAACACTTTTTGCACTTGTGTTATTGTTGAAAAACCACTTTTCGCACTTGTGTTAGTGAAGGAAACCACTTTTCGCACTTGTGTTAGTGTTGAAAACCCACTTTTCGCACTTGTGTTAGTGTTGAAAAACCACTTTTCGCACTTGTGATAGTGTTGAAAAACCACTTTTCGCACTTGTGTTAGTGTTGAAAAATCACTTTTCGCACTTGTATTAGTGTGGAAAAAACACTTTTTGCACTTGTGATAGTGTTGAAAAACCACTTTTCGCACTTGTGTTAGGGTTGAAAAACCACTTTTCGCACTTGTGTTGGTGCAGGAAACCACTTTTGCACTTGTATTAGTGTGGAAAAACCACTTTTCGCACTTGTGTTAGTGAAGGAAACCACTTTTGCACTTGTATTAGTGTGGAAAAAACACTTTTTGCACTAGTGATAGTGTTGAAAAACCACTTTTCGCACTTGTGTTAGTGTTGAAAAACCACTTTTCGCACTTGTGTTGGTGCAGGAAACCACTTTTGCACTTGTATTAGTGTGGAAAAACCACTTTTCGCACTTGTGTTAGTGTTGAAAAAACACTTTTTGCACTTGTGATGGTGTTGAAAAACCACTTTTCGCACTTGTGTTGGTGCAGAAAACCACTTTTGCACTTGTATTAGTGTGGAAAAACCACTTTTCGCACTTGTGTTAGTGTTGAAAGACCACTTTTCGCACTTGTGTTGGTGCAGGAAACCACTTTTGCACTTGTATTAGTGTGGAAAAAACACTTTTTGCACTTGTGTTAGTGTTGAAAACCCACTTTTCGCACTTGTGTTAGTGAAGGAAACCACTTTTCGCACTTGTGTTAGTGTTGAAAACCCACTTTTCGCACTTGTGTTAGTGTTGAAAAACCACTTTTCGCACATGTATTGGTGCAGGAAACCAACCACTTTTGCACTTGTATTAGTGTGGAAAAACCACTTTTCGCACTTGTGTTAGTGAAGGAAACCACTTTTGCACTTGTATTAGTGTGGAAAAAACACTTTTTGCACTAGTGATAGTGTTGAAAAACCACTTTTCGCACTTGTGTTAGTGTTGAAAAACCACTTTTCGCACTTGTGTTGGTGCAGGAAACCACTTTTGCACTTGTATTAGTGTGGAAAAACCACTTTTCGCACTTGTGTTAGTGTTGAAAAAACACTTTTTGCACTTGTGATGGTGTTGAAAAACCACTTTTTGCACTTGTGTTAGTGTTGAAAAACCACTTTTCGCACTTGTGTTGGTGCAGAAAACCACTTTTGCACTTGTATTAGTGTGGAAAAACCACTTTTCGCACTTGTGTTAGTGTTGAAAAACCACTTTTCGCACTTGTGTTAGTGTTGAAAAACCACTTTTCGCACTTGTGTTGGTGCAGGAAACCACTTTTGCACTTGTATTAGTGTGGAAAAAACACTTTTTGCACCTGTGTTAGTGTTGAAAACCCACTTTTCGCACTTGTGTTAGTGTTGAAAAACCACTTTGCGCACTTGTGTTGGTGCAGGAAACCACTTTTGCACTTGTATTAGTGTGGAAAAACCACTTTTCGCACTTGTGTTGGTGAAGGAAACCACTTTTCACACTTATGTTAGTGTTGAAAACACACTTTTCGCACTTGTGTTAGTGTTGAAAAACCACTTTTCGCACTTGTGTTAGTGTTGAAAAACCACTTTTCGCACTTGTATTGGTGCAGGAAACCACTTTTGCACTTGTATTAGTTTGGAAAAAACACTTTTTGCACTTGTGATAGTGTTGAAAAACCACTTTTCGCACTTGTGTTAGTGTTGAAAAACCACTTTTCGCACATTTGTTGGTGCAGGAAACCACTTTTGCACTTGTATTAGTATGGAAAAAACACTTTTTGCACTTATGATAGTGTTGAAAAACCACTTTTCGCACTTGTGTTAGTGTTGAAAAAACAATTTTCGCACTTGTGTTAGTGCAGGAAACCACTTTTGCACTTGTATTAGTGTGGAAAAACCACTTTTCGCACTTGTGTATGTGTTGAAAAACCACTTTTCGCACTTGTGTTAGTGTGGAAAAACCACTTTTCACACTTGTGTTAGTGAAGGAAACCACTTTTCGCACTTGTGTTAGTGTTGAAAACCCACTTTTCGCACTTGTGTTAGTGTTGAAAATCCACTTTTCGCACTTGTGTTGGTGCAGGAAACCACTTTTGCACTTGTATTAGTGTGGCAAAACCACTTTTCGCACTTGTGTTAGTGTTGAAAAACCACTTTTCACACTTGTGTTGGTGCAGGAAACCACCTTTGCACTTGTATTAGTGTGGAAAACCACTTTTCGCACTTGTGTTAGTGTTGAAAAACCACTTTTCGCACTTGTGTTAGTGTTGAAAACCCACTTTTCGCACTTGTGTTGGTGCAGGAAACCACTTTTGCACTTGTATTAGTGTGGAAAAAACACTTTTTGCACTTGTGATAGTGTTGAAAAACCACTTTTCGCACTTGTGTTAGTGTTGAAAAACCACTTTTCGCACTTGTATTAGTGTGGAAAAAAGACTTTTTGCACTTGTGATAGTGTTGAAAAACCACTTTTCGCACTTGTGTTAGTGTTGAAAAACCACTTTTCGCACTTGTGTTGGTGCAGGAAACCACTTTTGCACTTGTATTAGTGTGGAAAAAACACTTTTTGCACTTGTGTTAGTGTTGAAAAACCACTTTTCGCACTTGTGTTAGTGAAGGAAACCACTTTTCGCACTTGTGTTAGTGTTGAAAACCCACTTTTCGCACTTGTGTTAGTGTTGAAAAACCACTTTTCGCACTTGTATTGGTGCAGGAAACCAACCACTTTTGCACTAGTATTAGTGTGGAAAAACCACTTTTCGCACTTGTGTTAGTGAAGGAAACCACTTTTGCACTTGTATTAGTGTGGAAAAAACACTTTTTGCACTAGTGATAGTGTTGAAAAACCATTTTTCGCACTTGTGTTAGTGTTGAAAAACCACTTTTCGCACTTGTGTTGGTGCAGGAAACCACTTTTGCACTTGTATTAGTGTGGAAAAACCACTTTTCGCACTTGTGTTAGTGTTGAAAAACCACTTTTCGCACGTGTTGGTGCAGGAAACCACTTTTGCACTTGTATTAGTGTGGAAAAAACACTTTTTGCACTTGTGTTATTGTTGAAAAACCACTTTTCGCACTTGTGTTAGTGAAGGAAACCACTTTTCGCACTTGTGTTAGTGTTGAAAACCCACTTTTCGCACTTGTGTTAGTGTTGAAAAACCACTTTTCGCACTTGTGATAGTGTTGAAAAACCACTTTTCGCACTTGTGTTAGTGTTGAAAAACCACTTTTCGCACTTGTGTTGGTGCAGGAAACCACTTTTGCACTTGTATTAGTGTGGAAAAAACACTTTTTGCACTTGTGTTAGTGTTGAAAAACCACTTTTCGCACTTGTGTTAGTGAAGGAAACCACTTTTCGCACTTGTGTTAGTGTTGAAAACCCACTTTTCGCACTTGTGTTAGTGTTGAAAAACCACTTTTCGCACTTGTATTGGTGCAGGAAACCAACCACTTTTGCACTAGTATTAGTGTGGAAAAACCACTTTTCGCACTTGTGTTAGTGAAGGAAACCACTTTTGCACTTGTATTAGTGTGGAAAAAACACTTTTTGCACTAGTGATAGTGTTGAAAAACCATTTTTCGCACTTGTGTTAGTGTTGAAAAACCACTTTTCGCACTTGTGTTGGTGCAGGAAACCACTTTTGCACTTGTATTAGTGTGGAAAAACCACTTTTCGCACTTGTGTTCATGTTGAAAAACCACTTTTCGCACGTGTTGGTGCAGGAAACCACTTTTGCACTTGTATTAGTGTGGAAAAAACACTTTTTGCACTTGTGTTATTGTTGAAAAACCACTTTTCGCACTTGTGTTAGTGAAGGAAACCACTTTTCGCACTTGTGTTAGTGTTGAAAACCCACTTTTCGCACTTGTGTTAGTGTTGAAAAACCACTTTTCGCACTTGTATTGGTGCAGGAAACCAACCACTTTTGCACTAGTATTAGTGTGGAAAAACCACTTTTCGCACTTGTGTTAGTGAAGGAAACCACTTTTGCACTTGTATTAGTGTGGAAAAAACACTTTTTGCACTTGTGATAGTGTTGAAAAACCATTTTTCGCACTTGTGTTAGTGTTGAAAAACCACTTTTCGCACTTGTGTTGGTGCAGGAAACCACTTTTGCACTTGTATTAGTGTGGAAAAACCACTTTTCGCACTTGTGTTAGTGTTGAAAAACCACTTTTCGCACGTGTTGGTGCAGGAAACCACTTTTGCACTTGTATTAGTGTGGAAAAAACACTTTTTGCACTTGTGTTATTGTTGAAAAACCACTTTTCGCACTTGTGTTAGTGAAGGAAACCACTTTTCGCACTTGTGTTAGTGTTGAAAACCCACTTTTCGCACTTGTGTTAGTGTTGAAAAACCACTTTTCGCACTTGTATTGGTGCAGGAAACCAACCACTTTTGCACTTGTATTAGTGTGGAAAAACCACTTTTCGCACTTGTGTTAGTGTAGGAAACCACTTTTGCACTTGTATTAGTGTGGAAAAAACACTTTTTGCACTTGTGATAGTGTTGAAAAACCACTTTTCGCACCTGTGTTAGTGTTGAAAAACCACTTTTCGCACTTGTGTTGGTGCAGGAAACCACTTTTGCACTTGTATTAGTGTGGAAAAACCACTTTTCGCACTTGTGTTAGTGTTGAAAAAACACTTTTTGCACTTGTGATGGTGTTGAAAAACCACTTTTCGCACTTGTGTTAGTGTTGAAAAACCACTTTTCGTACTTGTGTTAGTGTTGAAAAACAACTTTTCGCACTTGTGTTGGTGCAGGAAACCACTTTTGCACTTGTATTAGTGTGGAAAAACCACTTTTCGCAGTTGTGTTTGTGTTGAAAAACCCCTTTTCGCACTTGTGTTAGTGTTGAAAAACCACTTTTCGTGCTTGTGTTGGTGAAGGAAACCACTTTTCGCACTTGTGTTAGTGTTGAAAACCCACTTTTCGCACTTGTGTTAGTGTTGAAAACCCACTTTTCACACTTGTGTTAGTGTTGAAAAACCACTTTTCGCACTTGTGTTGGTGCAGGAAACCACTTTTGCACTTGTATTAGTGTGTAAAAAATACTTTTTGCACTTGTGATAGTGTTGAAAAACCACTTTTTGCACTTGTGTTAGTGTTGAAAAACCACTTTTCGCACTTGTGTTGGTGCAGGAAACCACCTTTGCACTTGCATTAGTGTGGAAAAAACACTTTTTGCACTTGTGATAGTGTTGAAAAACCACTTTTCGCACTTGTGTTAGTGTTGAAAAACCACTTTTCGCACTTGTGTTGGTGCAGGAAACCACTTTTGCACTTGTATTAGTGTGGAAAAACCACTTTTCCCACTTGTGTAAGTGTTGAAAAACCACTTTTCGCACTTGTGTTAGTGTTGAAAAACCACTTTTCGCACTTGTGTTGGTGCAGGAAACCACTTTTGCACTTGTATTAGTGTGGAAAAACCACTTTTCGCACTTGTGTTAGTGTTGAAAAACCACTTTTCGCACTTGTGTTAGTGTTGAAAAACCACTTTTCGCACTTGTGTTAGTGTTGAAAAACCACTTTTCGCACCTGTGTTAGTGTTGAAAAACCACTTTTGCACTTGTATTAGTGTGGAAAAACCACTTTTCGCACTTGTATTAGTGTGGAAAAAACACTTTTTGCACTTGTGTTAGTGTTGAAAAACCACTTTTCGCACTTGTGTTGATGCAGGAAACCACTTTTGCACTTGTATTAGTGTGGAAAAAACACTTTTTGCACTTGTGATCGTGTTGAAAAACCACTTTTCGCACGTGTTAGTGTTGAAAAACCACTTTTCGCACTTGTGTTAGTGTTGAAAAACCACCTTTTCGCACTTGTGTTAGTGTTGAAAAACCACTTTTCGCACTTGTGTTGGTGCAGGAAACCACTTTTGCACTTGTATTAGTGTGGAAAAAACACTTTTTGGACTTGTGTTAGTGTTGAAAAACCACTTTTCGCACTTGTGTTAGTGAAGGAAACCACTTTTCGCACTTGTGTTCATGTTGAAAACCTACTTTTCGCACTTGTGTTGGTGCAGGAAACCACTTTTGCACTTGTATTAGTGTGGAAAAAACACTTTTTGCACTTGTGATAGTGTTGAAAAACCACTTTTCGCACTTGTGTTAGTGTTGAAAAACCACTTTTCGCACTGGTGTTGGTGAAGGAAACCACTTTTCGCACTTGTGTTAGTGTTGAAAACCCACTTTTCGCACATGTGTTAGTGAAGGAAACCACTTTTCGCACTTGTGTTGGTGCAGGAAACCACTTTTGCACTTGTATTAGTGTGGAAAAAACACTTTTTGCACTTGTGTTAGTGTTGAAAAACCACTTTTCGCACTTGTGTTAGTGTTGAAAAACCACTTTTCGCACGTGTTGGTGCAGGAAACCACTTTTGCACTTGTATTAGTGTGGAAAAAACACTTTTTGCACTTGTGTTAGTGTTGAAAAACCACTTTTCGCACTTGTGTTAGTGAAGGAAACCACTTTTCGCACTTGTGTTAGTGTTGAAAACCCACTTTTCGCACTTGTGTTAGTGTTGAAAAACCACTTTTCGCACTTGTGTTGGTGCAGGAAACCACTTTTGCACTTGTATTAGTGTGGAAAAACCACTTTTCACACTTGTGTTAGTGAAGGAAACCACTTTTGCACTTGTATTAATGTGGAAAAAACACTTTTGGCACTTGTGATAGTGTTGAAAAACCACTTTTCACACTTGTGTTAGTGTTGAAAAACCACTTTTCGCACCTGTGTTGGTGCAGGAAACCACTTTTGCACTTGTATTAGTGTGGAGAAACCACTTTTTGCCCTTGTGATAGTGTTGAAAAACCACTTTTCGCACTTGTGTTCGTGTTGAAAAACCACTTTTCGCACTTGTGTTGGTGCAGGAAACCACTTTTGCACTTGCATTAGTGTGGAAAACCACTTTTCGCACTTGTGTTAGTGTTGAAAAAACACTTTTTGCACTTGGGTTAGTGTTGAAAAACCACTTTTCGCACTTGTGTTCGTGTTGAAAAACCACTTTTCGCACTTGTGTTGGTGCAGGAAACCACTTTTGCACTTGCATTAGTGTGGAAAACCACTTTTCGCACTTGTGTTAGTGTGGAGAAACCACTTTTTGCCCTTGTGATAGTGTTGAAAAACCACTTTTCGCACTTGTGTTCGTGTTGAAAAACCACTTTTCGCACTTGTGTTGGTGCAGGAAACCACTTTTGCACTTGTATTAGTGTGGAAAAAACACTTTTTGCACTTGTGATAGTGTTGAAAAACCACTTTTCACACGTGTTAGTGTTGAAAAACCACTTTTCGCACTTGTGTTGGTGCAGGAAACCACTTTTGCACTTGTATTAGTGTGGAAAACCACTTTTCGCACTTGTGTTAGTGTTGAAAAAACACTTTTTGCACTTGTGTTAGTGTTGAAAAACCACTTTTCGCACATGTGTTGGTGCAGGAAAGCACTTTTGCACTTGTATTAGTGTGGAAAAACCACTTTTCGCACTTGTGTTAGTGTTGAAAATCCACTTTTCGCACTTGTGTTAGTGTTGAAAAACCACTTTTCACACTTGTGTTGGTGCAGGAAACCACCTTTGCACTTGTATTAGTGTGGAAAACCACTTTTCGCACTTGTGTTAGTGTTGAAAAACCACTTTTCGCACTTGTGTTAGTGTTGAAAACCCACTTTTCGCACTTGTGTTGGTGCAGGAAACCACTTTTGCACTTGTATTAGTGTGGAAAAAACACTTTTTGCACTTGTGATAGTGTTGAAAAACCACTTTTCGCACTTGTGTTAGTGTTGAAAAACCACTTTTCGCACTTGTATTAGTGTGGAAAAAACACTTTTTGCACTTGTGATAGTGTTGAAAAACCACTTTTCGCACTTGTGTTAGTGTTGAAAAACCACTTTTCGCACTTGTGTTGGTGCAGGAAACCACTTTTGCACTTGTGTTAGTGTTGAAAAACCACTTTTTGCACTTGTGTTAGTGAAGGAAACCACTTTTCGCACTTGTGTTAGTGAAGGAAACCACTTTTCGCACTTGTGTTAGTGTTGAAAACCCACTTTTCGCACTTGTGTTAGTGTTGAAAAACCACTTTTCGCACTTGTATTGGTGCAGGAAACCAACCACTTTTGCACTAGTATTATTGTGGAAAAACCACTTTTCGCACTTGTGTTAGTGAAGGAAACCACTTTTCGCACTTGTGTTAGTGTTGAAAACCCACTTTTCGCACTTGTGTTAGTGTTGAAAAACCACTTTTCGCACTTGTGTTGGTGCAGGAAACCACTTTTGCACTTGTATTAGTGTGGAAAAACCACTTTTCGCACTTGTGTTAGTGTTGAAAAAACACTTTTTGCACTTGTGATGGTGTTGAAAAACCACTTTTCGCACTTGTGTTGGTGCAGAAAACCACTTTTGCACTTGTATTAGTGTGGAAAACCACTTTTCGCACTTGTGTTAGTGTTGAAAAATCACTTTTCGCACTTGTGTTAGTGTTGAAAAACCACTTTTCGCACTTGTGTTGGTGCAGGAAACCACTTTTGCACTTGTATTAGTGTGGAAAAAACACTTTTTGCACTTGTGTTAGTGTTGAAAACCCACTTTTCGCACTTGTGTTAGTGAAGGAAACCACTTTTCGCACTTGTGTTAGTGTTGAAAACCCACTTTTCGCACTTGTGTTAGTGTTGAAAAACCACTTTTCGCACTTGTATTGGTGCAGGAAACCAACCACTTTTGCACTTGTATTAGTGTGGAAAAACCACTTTTCGCACTTGTGTTAGTGAAGGAAACCACTTTTGCACTTGTATTAGTGTGGAAAAAACACTTTTTGCACTAGTGATAGTGTTGAAAAACCACTTTTCGCACTTGTGTTAGTGTTGAAAAACCACTTTTCGCACTTGTGTTGGTGCAGGAAACCACTTTTGCACTTGTATTAGTGTGGAAAACCACTTTTCGCACTTGTGTTAGTGTTGAAAAACCACTTTTCGCACTTGTGTTAGTGTTGAAAACCCACTTTTCGCACTTGTGTTAGTGTTGAAAAACCACTTTTCGCACTTGTGTTGGTGCAGGAAACCACTTTTGCACTTGTATTAGTGTGGAAAAACCACTTTTCACACTTGTGTTGGTGCAGGAAACCACTTTTGCACTTGTATTAGTGTGGAAAAAACACTTTTTGCACTTGTGATAGTGTTGAAAAACCACTTTTCGCACTTGTGTTAGTGTTGAAAAACCACTTTTCGCACTTGTATTAGTGTGGAAAAAACACTTTTTGCACTTGTGATAGTGTTGAAAAACCACTTTTCGCACTTGTGTTAGTGTTGAAAAACCACTTTTCGCACTTGTGTTGGTGCAGGAAACCACTTTTGCACCTGTATTAGTGTGGAAAAACACTTTTCGCACTTGTGTTAGTGAAGGAAACCACTTTTCGCACTTGTGTTAGTGTTGAAAACCCACTTTTCGCACTTGTGTTAGTGTTGAAAAACCACTTTTCGCACTTGTATTGGTGCAGGAAACCAACCACTTTTGCACTTGTATTAGTGTGGAAAAACCACTTTTCGCACTTGTGTTAGTGTAGGAAACCACTTTTGCACTTGTATTAGTGTGGAAAAAACACTTTTTGCACTTGTGATAGTGTTGAAAAACCACTTTTCGCACTTGTGTTAGTGTTGAAAAACCACTTTTCGCACTTGTGTTGGTGCAGGAAACCACTTTTGCACTTGTATTAGTGTGGGAAAACCACTTTTCGCACTTGTGTTAGTGTTGAAAAAACACTTTTTGCACTTGTGATGGTGTTGAAAAACCACTTTTCGCACTTGTGTTAGTGTTGAAAAACCACTTTTCGCACTTGTGTTAGTGTTGAAAAGCAACTTTTCGCACTTGTGTTGGTGCAGGAAACCACTTTTGCACTTGTATTAGTGTGGAAAAACCACTTTTCGCAGTTGTGTTTGTGTTGAAAAACCCCTTTTCGCACTTGTGTTAGTGTTGAAAAACACTTTTCGTACTTGTGTTGGTGAAGGAAACCACTTTTCGCACTTGTGTTAGTGTTGAAAACCCACTTTTCGCACTTGTGTTAGTGTTGAAAACCCACTTTTCACACTTGTGTTAGTGTTGAAAAACCACTTTTCGCTCTTGTGTTGGTGCAGGAAACCACTTTTGCACTTGTATTAGTGTGTAAAAAATACTTTTTGCACTTGTGATAGTGTTGAAAAACCACTTTTTGCACTTGTGTTAGTGTTGAAAAACCACTTTTCGCACTTGTGTTGGTGCAGGAAACCACCTTTGCACTTGCATTAGTGTGGAAAAAACACTTTTTGCACTTGTGATAGTGTTGAAAAACCACTTTTCGCACTTGTGTTAGTGTTGAAAAACCACTTTTCGCACTTGTGTTGGTGCAGGAAACCACTTTTGCACTTGTATTAGTGTGGAAAAACCACTTTTCGCACTTGTGTAAGTGTTGAAAAACCACTTTTTGCACTTGTGTTAGTGTTGAAAAACCACTTTTCGCACTTGTGTTGGTGCAGGAAACCACTTTTGCACCTGTATTAGTGTGGAAAAACCACTTTTCGCACTTGTGTTAGTGTTGAAAAACCACTTTTCGCACTTGTGTTAGTGTTGAAAAACCACTTTTCGCACTTGTGTTAGTGTTGAAAAACCACTTTTCGCACTTGTGTTAGTGTTGAAAAACCACTTTTGCACTTGTATTAGTGTGGAAAAACCACTTTTCGCACTTGTATTAGTGTGGAAAAAACACTTTTCGCACTTGTATTAGTGTGGAAAAAACACTTTTCGCACTTGTGTTAGTGTTGAAAAACCACTTTTCGCACTTGTGTTGGTGCAGGAAACCACTTTTGCACTTGTATTAGTGTGGAAAAAACACTTTTTGCACTTGTGATCGTGTTGAAAAACCACTTTTCGCACGTGTTAGTGTTGAAAAACCACTTTTCGCACTTGTCTTAGTGTTGAAAAACCACTTTTCGCACTTGTGTTAGTGTTGAAAAACCACTTTTCGCACTTGTGTTGGTGCAGGAAACCACTTTTGCACTTGTATTAGTGTGGAAAAAACACTTTTTGGACTTGTGTTAGTGTTGAAAAACCACTTTTCGCACTTGTGTTAGTGAAGGAAACCACTTTTCGCACTTGTGTTCATGTTGAAAACCTACTTTTCGCACTTGTGTTGGTGCAGGAAACCACTTTTGCACTTGTATTAGTGTGGAAAAAACACTTTTTGCACTTGTGATAGTGTTGAAAAACCACTTTTCGCACTTGTGTTAGTGTTGAAAAACCACTTTTCGCACTGGTGTTGGTGAAGGAAACCATTTTTCGCACTTGTGTTAGTGTTGAAAAACCACTTTTCGCACCTGTGTTGGTGCAGGAAACCACTTTTGCACTTGTATTAGTGTGGAGAAATCACTTTTTGCCCTTGTGATAGTGTTGAAAAACCACTTTTCGCACTTGTGTTCGTGTTGAAAAACCACTTTTCGCACTTGTGTTGGTGCAGGAAACCACTTTTGCACTTGTATTAGTGTGGAAAAAACACTTTTTGCACTTGTGATAGTGTTGAAAAACCACTTTTCGCACGTGTTAGTGTTGAAAAACCACTTTTCGCACTTGTGTTGGTGCAGGAAACCACTTTTGCACTTGTATTAGTGTGGAAAACCACTTTTTGCACTTGTGTTAGTGTTGAAAAAACACTTTTTGCACTTGTGTTAGTGTTGAAAAACCACTTTTCGCACTTGTGTTGGTGCAGGAAACCACTTTTGCACTTGTATTAGTGTGGAAAAAACACTTTTTGCACTTGTGATAGTGTTGAAAAACCACTTTTCGCACTTGTGTTAGTGTTGAAAAACCACTTTTCGCACTTGTGTTAGTGTTGAAAAACCACTTTTCACACTTGTGTTGGTGCAGGAAACCACCTTTGCACTTGTATTAGTGTGGAAAACCACTTTTCGCACTTGTGTTAGTGTTGAAAAACCACTTTTCGCACTTGTGTTAGTGTTGAAAACCCACTTTTCGCACTTGTGTTGGTGCAGGAAACCACTTTTGCACTTGTATTAGTGTGGAAAAAACACTTTTTGCACTTGTGATAGTGTTGAAAAACCACTTTTCGCACTTGTGTTAGTGTTGAAAAACCACTTTTCGCACTTGTATTAGTGTGGAAAAAACACTTTTTGCACTTGTGATAGTGTTGAAAAACCACTTTTCGCACTTGTGTTAGGGTTGAAAAACCACTTTTCGCACTTGTGTTGGTGCAGGAAACCACTTTTGCACTTGTATTAGTGTGGAAAAACCACTTTTCGCACTTGTGTTAGTGAAGGAAACCACTTTTGCACTTGTATTAGTGTGGAAAAACACTTTTTGCACTAGTGATAGTGTTGAAAAACCACTTTTCGCACTTGTGTTAGTGTTGAAAAACCACTTTTCGCACTTGTGTTGGTGCAGGAAACCACTTTTGCACTTGTATTAGTGTGGAAAAACCACTTTTCGCACTTGTGTTAGTGTTGAAAAAACACTTTTTGCACTTGTGATGGTGTTGAAAAACCACATTTCGCACTTGTGTTGGTGCAGAAAACCACTTTTGCACTTGTATTAGTGTGGAAAAACCACTTTTCGCACTTGTGTTAGTGTTGAAAAACCACTTTTCGCACTTGTGTTGGTGCAGGAAACCACTTTTGCACTTGTATTAGTGTGGAAAAAACACTTTTTGCACTTGTGTTAGTGAAGGAAACCACTTTTGCACTTGTATTAGTGTGGAAAAAACACTTTTTGCACTAGTGATAGTGTTGAAAAACCACTTTTCGCACTTGTGTTAGTGTTGAAAAACCACTTTTCGCACTTGTGTTGGTGCAGGAAACCACTTTTGCACTTGTATTAATGTGGAAAAACCACTTTTCGCACTTGTGTTAGTGTTGAAAAAACACTTTTTGCACTTGTGATGGTGTTGAAAAACCACTTTTTGCACTTGTGTTAGTGTTGAAAAACCACTTTTCGCACTTGTGTTGGTGCAGAAAACCACTTTTGCACTTGTATTAGTGTGGAAAAACCACTTTTCGCACTTGTGTTAGTGTTGAAAAACCACTTTTCGCACTTGTGTTAGTGTTGAAAAACCACTTTTCGCACTTGCGTTGGTGCAGGAAACCACTTTTGCACTTGTATTAGTGTGGAAAAAACACTTTTTGCACCTGTGTTAGTGTTGAAAACCCACTTTTCGCACTTGTGTTAGTGAAGGAAACCACTTTTCGCACTTGTGTTAGTGTTGAAAACCCACTTTTCGCACTTGTGTTAGTGTTGAAAAACCACTTTTCGCACTTGTATTGGTGCAGGAAACCAACCACTTTTGCACTTGTATTAGTGTGGAAAAACCACTTTTCGCACTTGTGTTAGTGAAGGAAACCACTTTTGCACTTGTATTAGTGTGGAAAAAATACTTTTTGCACTAGTGATAGTGTTGAAAAACCACTTTTCGCACTTGTGTTAGTGTTGAAAAACCACTTTTCGCACATGTGTTGGTGCAGGAAACCACTTTTGCACTTGTATTAGTGTGGAAAAACCACTTTTCGCACTTGTGTTAGTGTTGAAAAAACACTTTTTGCACTTGTGATGGTGTTGAAAAACCACTTTTTGCACTTGTGTTAGTGTTGAAAAACCACTTTTCGCACTTGTGTTGGTGCAGAAAACCACTTTTGCACTTGTATTAGTGTGGAAAAACCACTTTTCGCACTTGTGTTAGTGTTGAAAAACCACTTTTCGCACTTGTGTTAGTGTTGAAAAACCACTTTTCGCACTTGTGTTGGTGCAGGAAACCACTTTTGCACTTGTATTAGTGTGGAAAAAACACTTTTTGCACCTGTGTTAGTGTTGAAAACCCACTTTTCGCACTTGTGTTAGTGTTGAAAAACCACTTTGCGCACTTGTGTTGGTGCAGGAAACCACTTTTGCACTTGTATTAGTGTGGAAAAACCACTTTTCGCACTTGTGTTGGTGAAGGAAACCACTTTTCACACTTATGTTAGTGTTGAAAACACACTTTTCGCACTTGTGTTAGTGTTGAAAAACCACTTTTTGCACTTGTGTTAGTGTTGAAAAACCACTTTTCGCACGTGTGTTGGTGCAGGAAACCACTTTTGCACTTGTATTAGTTTGGAAAAAACACTTTTTGCACTTGTGATAGTGTTGAAAAACCACTTTTCGCACTTGTGTTAGTGTTGAAAAACCACTTTTCGCACATGTGTTGGTGCAGGAAACCACTTTTGCACTTGTATTAGTATGGAAAAAACACTTTTTGCACTTATGATAGTGTTGAAAAACCACTTTTCGCACTTGTGTTAGTGTTGAAAAAACAATTTTCGCACTTGTGTTAGTGCAGGAAACCACTTTTGCACTTGTATTAGTGTGGAAAAACCACTTTTCGCACTTGTGTATGTGTTGAAAAACCACTTTTCGCACTTGTGTTAGTGTTGAAAAACCACTTTTCACACTTGTGTTAGTGAAGGAAACCACTTTTCGCACTTGTGTTAGTGTTGAAAACCCACTTTTCGCACTTGTGTTAGTGTTGAAAATCCACTTTTCGCACTTGTGTTGGTGCAGGAAACCACTTTTGCACTTGTATTAGTGTGGCAAAACCACTTTTCGCACTTGTGTTAGTGTTGAAAAACCACTTTTCACACTTGTGTTGGTGCAGGAAACCACCTTTGCACTTGTATTAGTGTGGAAAACCACTTTTCGCACTTGTGTTAGTGTTGAAAAACCACTTTTCGCACTTGTGTTAGTGTTGAAAACCCACTTTTCGCACTTGTGTTGGTGCAGGAAACCACTTTTGCACTTGTATTAGTGTGGAAAAAACACTTTTTGCACTTGTGATAGTGTTGAAAAACCACTTTTCGCACTTGTGTTAGTGTTGAAAAACCACTTTTCGCACTTGTATTAGTGTGGAAAAAACACTTTTTGCACTTGTGATAGTGTTGAAAAACCACTTTTCGCACTTGTGTTAGTGTTGAAAAACCACTTTTCGCACTTGTGTTGGTGCAGGAAACCACTTTTGCACTTGTATTAGTGTGGAAAAAACACTTTTTGCACTTGTGATAGTGTTGAAAAACCACTTTTCGCACTTGTGTTAGTGTTGAAAAACCACTTTTCGCACTTGTGTTAGTGAAGGAAACCACTTTTGCACTTGTATTAGTGTGGAAAAAATACTTTTTGCACTAGTGATAGTGTTGAAAAACCACTTTTCGCACTTGTGTTAGTGTTGAAAAACCACTTTTCGCACTTGTGTTAGTGAAGGAAACCACTTTTGCACTTGTATTAGTGTGGAAAAAATACTTTTTGCACTAGTGATAGTGTTGAAAAACCACTTTTCGCACTTGTGTTAGTGTTGAAAAACCACTTTTCGCACATGTGTTGGTGCAGGAAACCACTTTTGCATTTGTATTAGTGTGGAAAAACCACTTTTCGCACTTGTGTTAGTGTTGAAAAAACACTTTTTGCACTTGTGATGGTGTTGAAAAACCACTTTTTGCACTTGTGTTAGTGTTGAAAAACCACTTTTCGCACTTGTGTTGGTGCAGAAAACCACTTTTGCACTTGTATTAGTGTGGAAAAACCACTTTTCGCACTTGTGTTAGTGTTGAAAAACCACTTTTCGCACTTGTGTTAGTGTTGAAAAACCACTTTTCGCACTTGTGTTGGTGCAGGAAACCACTTTTGCACTTGTATTAGTGTGGAAAAAACACTTTTTGCACCTGTGTTAGTGTTGAAAACCCACTTTTCGCACTTGTGTTAGTGTTGAAAAACCACTTTGCGCACTTGTGTTGGTGCAGGAAACCACTTTTGCACTTGTATTAGTGTGGAAAAACCACTTTTCGCACTTGCGTTGGTGAAGGAAACCACTTTTCACACTTATGTTAGTGTTGAAAACACACTTTTCGCACTTGTGTTAGTGTTGAAAAACCACTTTTCGCACTTGTGTTAGTGTTGAAAAACCACTTTTCGCACATGTGTTGGTGCAGGAAACCACTTTTGCACTTGTATTAGTATGGAAAAAACACTTTTTGCACTTATGATAGTGTTGAAAAACCACTTTTCGCACTTGTGTTAGTGTTGAAAAAACAATTTTCGCACTTGTGTTAGTGCAGGAAACCACTTTTGCACTTGTATTAGTGTGGAAAAACCACTTTTCGCACTTGTGTATGTGTTGAAAAACCACTTTTCGCACTTGTGTTAGTGTTGAAAAACCACTTTTCACACTTGTGTTAGTGAAGGAAACCACTTTTCGCACTTGTGTTAGTGTTGAAAACCCACTTTTCGCACTTGTGTTAGTGTTGAAAATCCACTTTTCGCACTTGTGTTGGTGCAGGAAACCACTTTTGCACTTGTATTAGTGTGGCAAAACCACTTTTCGCACTTGTGTTAGTGTTGAAAAACCACTTTTCACACTTGTGTTGGTGCAGGAAACCACCTTTGCACTTGTATTAGTGTGGAAAACCACTTTTCGCACTTGTGTTAGTGTTGAAAAACCACTTTTCACACTTGTGTTAGTGTTGAAAACCCACTTTTCGCACTTGTGTTGGTGCAGGAAACCACTTTTGCACTTGTATTAGTGTGGAAAAAACACTTTTTGCACTTGTGATAGTGTTGAAAAACCACTTTTCGCACTTGTGTTAGTGTTGAAAAACCACTTTTCGCACTTGTATTAGTGTGGAAAAAACACTTTTTGCACTTGTGATAGTGTTGAAAAACCACTTTTCGCACTTGTGTTAGTGTTGAAAAACCACTTTTCGCACTTGTGTTGGTGCAGGAAACCACTTTTGCACTTGTATTAGTGTGGAAAAAACACTTTTTGCACTTGTGTTAGTGTTGAAAAACCACTTTTCGCACTTGTGTTAGTGAAGGAAACCACTTTTCGCACTTGTGTTAGTGTTGAAAACCCACTTTTCGCACTTGTGTTAGTGTTGAAAAACCACTTTTCGCACTTGTATTGGTGCAGGAAACCAACCACTTTTGCACTAGTATTAGTGAGGAAAAACCACTTTTCGCACTTGTGTTAGTGAAGGAAACCACTTTTGCACTTGTATTAGTGTGGAAAAAACACTTTTTGCACTGGTGATAGTGTTGAAAAACCATTTTTCGCACTTGTGTTAGTGTTGAAAAACCACTTTTCGCACTTGTGTTGGTGCAGGAAACCACTTTTGCACTTGTATTAGTGTGGAAAAACCACTTTTCGCACTTGTGTTATTGTTGAAAAACCACTTTTCGCACGTGTTGGTGCAGGAAACCACTTTTGCACTTGTATTAGTGTGGAAAAAACACTTTTTGCACTTGTGTTATTGTTGAAAAACCACTTTTCGCACTTGTGTTAGTGAAGGAAACCACTTTTCGCACTTGTGTTAGTGTTGAAAACCCACTTTTCGCACTTGTGTTAGTGTTGAAAAACCACTTTTCGCACTAGTGTTGGTGCAGGAAACCACTTTTGCACTTGTATTAGTGTGGAAAAACCACTTTTCACACTTGTGTTGGTGCAGGAAACCACTTTTGCACTTGTATTAGTGTGGAAAAAACACTTTTTGCACTTGTGATAGTGTTGAAAAACCACTTTTCGCACTTGTGTTAGTGTTGAAAAACCACTTTTCGCACTTGTATTAGTGTGGAAAAAACACTTTTTGCACTTGTGATAGTGTTGAAAAACCACTTTTCGCACTTGTGTTAGTGTTGAAAAACCACTTTTCGCACTTGTGTTGGTGCAGGAAACCATGTTTTGCACCTGTATTAGTGTGGAAAAACACTTTTTGCACTTGTGTTAGTGTTGAAAAACCACTTTTCGCACTTGTGTTAGTGAAGGAAACCACTTTTCGCACTTGTGTTAGTGTTGAAAACCCACTTTTCGCACTTGTGTTAGTGTTGAAAAACCACTTTTCGCACTTGTATTGGTGCAGGAAACCAACCACTTTTGCACTTGTATTAGTGTGGAAAAACCACTTTTCGCAATTGTGTTAGTGTAGGAAACCACTTTTGCACTTGTATTAGTGTGGAAAAAACACTTTTTGCACTTGTGATGGTGTTGAAAAACCACTTTTCGCACTTGTGTTAGTGTTGAAAAACCACTTTTCGCACTTTTGTTAGTGTTGAAAAACCACTTTTCGCACTTGTGTTAGTGTTGAAAAACCACTTTTCGCACCTGTGTTAGTGTTGAAAAACCACTTTTGCACTTGTATTAGTGTGGAAAAACCACTTTTCGCACTTGTATTAGTGTGGAAAAAACACTTTTCGCACTTGTGTTAGTGTTGAAAAACCACTTTTCGCACTTGTGTTGGTGCAGGAAACCACTTTTGCACTTGTATTAGTGTGGAAAAAACACTTTTTGCACTTGTGATCGTGTTGAAAAACCACTTTTCGCACGTGTTAGTGTTGAAAAACCACTTTTCGCACTTGTGTTAGTGTTGAAAAACCACTTTTCGCACTTGTGTTAGTGTTGAAAAACCACTTTTCGCACTTGTGTTGGTGCAGGAAACCACTTTTGCACTTGTATTAGTGTGGAAAAAACACTTTTTGGACTTGTGTTAGTGTTGAAAAACCACTTTTCGCACTTGTGTTAGTGAAGGAAACCACTTTTCGCACTTGTGTTCATGTTGAAAACCTACTTTTCGCACTTGTGTTGGTGCAGGAAACCACTTTTGCATTTGTATTAGTGTGGAAAAAACACTTTTTGCACTTGTGATAGTGTTGAAAAACCACTTTTCGCACTTGTGTTATTGTTGAAAAACCACTTTTCGCACTGGTGTTGGTGAAGGAAACCACTTTTCGCACTTGTATTAGTGTTGAAAACCCACTTTTCGCACATGTGTTAGTGAAGGAAACCACTTTTCGCACTTGTGTTGGTGCAGGAAACCACTTTTGCACTTGTATTAGTGTGGAAAAAACACTTTTTGCACTTGTGTTAGTGTTGAAAAACCACTTTTCGCACTTGTGTTAGTGTTGAAAAACCACTTTTCGCACGTGTTGGTGCAGGAAACCACTTTTGCACTTGTATTAGTGTGGAAAAAACACTTTTTGCACTTGTGTTAGTGTTGAAAAACCACTTTTCGCACTTGTGTTAGTGAAGGAAACCACTTTTCGCACTTGTGTTAGTGTTGAAAACCCACTTTTCGCACTTGTGTTAGTGTTGAAAAACCACTTTTCGCACTTGTGTTGGTGCAGGAAACCACTTTTGCACTTGTATTAGTGTGGAAAAACCACTTTTCACACTTGTGTTAGTGAAGGAAACCACTTTTGCACTTGTATTAGTGTGGAAAAAACACTTTTTGCACTTGTGATAGTGTTGAAAAACCACTTTTCGCACTTGTGTTAGTGTTGAAAAACCACTTTTCGCACCTGTGTTGGTGCAGGAAACCACTTTTGCACTTGTATTAGTGTGGAGAAACCACTTTTTGCCCTTGTGATAGTGTTGAAAAACCACTTTTCGCACTTGTGTTCGTGTTGAAAAACCACTTTTCGCACTTGTGTTGGTGCAGGAAACCACTTTTGCACTTGTATTAGTGTGGAAAAAACACTTTTTGCACTTGTGATAGTGTTGAAAAACCACTTTTCGCACGTGTTAGTGTTGAAAAACCACTTTTCGCACTTGTGTTGGTGCAGGAAACCACTTTTGCACTTGTATTAGTGTGGAAAACCACTTTTTGCACTTGTGTTAGTGTTGAAAAAACACTTTTTGCACTTGTGTTAGTGTTGAAAAACCACTTTTCGCACTTGTGTTGGTGCAGGAAACCACTTTTGCACTTGTATTAGTGTGGAAAAAACACTTTTTGCACTTGTGATAGTGTTGAAAAACCACTTTTCGCACTTGTGTTAGTGTTGAAAAACCACTTTTCGCACTTGTGTTAGTGTTGAAAAACCACTTTTCACACTTGTGTTGGTGCAGGAAACCACCTTTGCACTTGTATTAGTGTGGAAAACCACTTTTCGCACTTGTGTTAGTGTTGAAAAACCACTTTTCGCACTTGTGTTAGTGTTGAAAACCCACTTTTCGCACTTGTGTTGGTGCAGGAAACCACTTTTGCACTTGTATTAGTGTGGAAAAAACACTTTTTGCACTTGTGATAGTGTTGAAAAACCACTTTTCACACTTGTGTTAGTGTTGAAAAACCACTTTTCGCACTTGTATTAGTGTGGAAAAAACACTTTTTGCACTTGTGATAGTGTTGAAAAACCACTTTTCGCACTTGTGTTAGGGTTGAAAAACCACTTTTCGCACTTGTGTTGGTGCAGGAAACCACTTTTGCACTTGTATTAGTGTGGAAAAACCACTTTTCGCACTTGTGTTAGTGAAGGAAACCACTTTTGCACTTGTATTAGTGTGGAAAAAACACTTTTTGCACTAGTGATAGTGTTGAAAAACCACTTTTCGCACTTGTGTTAGTGTTGAAAAACCACTTTTCGCACTTGTGTTGGTGCAGGAAACCACTTTTGCACTTGTATTAGTGTGGAAAAACCACTTTTCGCACTTGTGTTAGTGTTGAAAAAACATTTTTTGCACTTGTGATGGTGTTGAAAAACCACTTTTCGCACTTGTGTTGGTGCAGAAAACCACTTTTGCACTTGTATTAGTGTGGAAAAACCACTTTTCGCACTTGTGTTAGTGTTGAAAAACCACTTTTCGCACTTGTGTTGGTGCAGGAAACCACTTTTGCACTTGTATTAGTGTGGAAAAAACACTTTTTGCACTTGTGTTAGTGTTGAAAACCCACTTTTCGCACTTGTGTTAGTGAAGGAAACCACTTTTCGCACTTGTGTTAGTGTTGAAAACCCACTTTTCGCACATGTGTTAGTGAAGGAAACCACTTTTCGCACTTGTATTAGTGTGGAAAAAACACTTTTTGCACTTGTGATAGTGTTGAAAAACCACTTTTCGCACTTGTGTTAGTGTTGAAAAACCACTTTTCGCACTTGTATTAGTGTGGAAAAAACACTTTTTGCACTTGTGATAGTGTTGAAAAACCACTTTTCGCACTTGTGTTAGGGTTGAAAAACCACTTTTCGCACTTGTGTTGGTGCAGGAAACCACTTTTGCACTTGTATTAGTGTGGAAAAACCACTTTTCGCACTTGTGTTAGTGAAGGAAACCACTTTTGCACTTGTATTAGTGTGGAAAAACACTTTTTGCACTAGTGATAGTGTTGAAAAACCACTTTTCGCACTTGTGTTAGTGTTGAAAAACCACTTTTCGCACTTGTGTTGGTGCAGGAAACCACTTTTGCACTTGTATTAGTGTGGAAAAACCACTTTTCGCACTTGTGTTAGTGTTGAAAAAACACTTTTTGCACTTGTGATGGTGTTGAAAAACCACATTTCGCACTTGTGTTGGTGCAGAAAACCACTTTTGCACTTGTATTAGTGTGGAAAAACCACTTTTCGCACTTGTGTTAGTGTTGAAAAACCACTTTTCGCACTTGTGTTGGTGCAGGAAACCACTTTTGCACTTGTATTAGTGTGGAAAAAACACTTTTTGCACTTGTGTTAGTGAAGGAAACCACTTTTGCACTTGTATTAGTGTGGAAAAAACACTTTTTGCACTAGTGATAGTGTTGAAAAACCACTTTTCGCACTTGTGTTAGTGTTGAAAAACCACTTTTCGCACTTGTGTTGGTGCAGGAAACCACTTTTGCACTTGTATTAATGTGGAAAAACCACTTTTCGCACTTGTGTTAGTGTTGAAAAAACACTTTTTGCACTTGTGATGGTGTTGAAAAACCACTTTTTGCACTTGTGTTAGTGTTGAAAAACCACTTTTCGCACTTGTGTTGGTGCAGAAAACCACTTTTGCACTTGTATTAGTGTGGAAAAACCACTTTTCGCACTTGTGTTAGTGTTGAAAAACCACTTTTCGCACTTGTGTTAGTGTTGAAAAACCACTTTTCGCACTTGCGTTGGTGCAGGAAACCACTTTTGCACTTGTATTAGTGTGGAAAAAACACTTTTTGCACCTGTGTTAGTGTTGAAAACCCACTTTTCGCACTTGTGTTAGTGAAGGAAACCACTTTTCGCACTTGTGTTAGTGTTGAAAACCCACTTTTCGCACTTGTGTTAGTGTGGAAAAACCACTTTTCGCACTTGTGTTAGTGAAGGAAACCACTTTTGCACTTGTATTAGTGTGGAAAAAATACTTTTTGCACTAGTGATAGTGTTGAAAAACCACTTTTCGCACTTGTGTTAGTGTTGAAAAACCACTTTTCGCACATGTGTTGGTGCAGGAAACCACTTTTGCACTTGTATTAGTGTGGAAAAACCACTTTTCGCACTTGTGTTAGTGTTGAAAAAACACTTTTTGCACTTGTGATGGTGTTGAAAAACCACTTTTTGCACTTGTGTTAGTGTTGAAAAACCACTTTTCGCACTTGTGTTGGTGCAGAAAACCACTTTTGCACTTGTATTAGTGTGGAAAAACCACTTTTCGCACTTGTGTTAGTGTTGAAAAACCACTTTTCGCACTTGTGTTAGTGTTGAAAAACCACTTTTCGCACTTGTGTTGGTGCAGGAAACCACTTTTGCACTTGTATTAGTGTGGAAAAAACACTTTTTGCACCTGTGTTAGTGTTGAAAACCCACTTTTCGCACTTGTGTTAGTGTTGAAAAACCACTTTGCGCACTTGTGTTGGTGCAGGAAACCACTTTTGCACTTGTATTAGTGTGGAAAAACCACTTTTCGCACTTGTGTTGGTGAAGGAAACCACTTTTCACACTTATGTTAGTGTTGAAAACACACTTTTCGCACTTGTGTTAGTGTTGAAAAACCACTTTTTGCACTTGTGTTAGTGTTGAAAAACCACTTTTCGCACGTGTGTTGGTGCAGGAAACCACTTTTGCACTTGTATTAGTTTGGAAAAAACACTTTTTGCACTTGTGATAGTGTTGAAAAACCACTTTTCGCACTTGTGTTAGTGTTGAAAAACCACTTTTCGCACATGTGTTGGTGCAGGAAACCACTTTTGCACTTGTATTAGTATGGAAAAAACACTTTTTGCACTTATGATAGTGTTGAAAAACCACTTTTCGCACTTGTGTTAGTGTTGAAAAAACAATTTTCGCACTTGTGTTAGTGCAGGAAACCACTTTTGCACTTGTATTAGTGTGGAAAAACCACTTTTCGCACTTGTGTATGTGTTGAAAAACCACTTTTCGCACTTGTGTTAGTGTTGAAAAACCACTTTTCACACTTGTGTTAGTGAAGGAAACCACTTTTCGCACTTGTGTTAGTGTTGAAAACCCACTTTTCGCACTTGTGTTAGTGTTGAAAATCCACTTTTCGCACTTGTGTTGGTGCAGGAAACCACTTTTGCACTTGTATTAGTGTGGCAAAACCACTTTTCGCACTTGTGTTAGTGTTGAAAAACCACTTTTCACACTTGTGTTGGTGCAGGAAACCACCTTTGCACTTGTATTAGTGTGGAAAACCACTTTTCGCACTTGTGTTAGTGTTGAAAAACCACTTTTCGCACTTGTGTTAGTGTTGAAAACCCACTTTTCGCACTTGTGTTGGTGCAGGAAACCACTTTTGCACTTGTATTAGTGTGGAAAAAACACTTTTTGCACTTGTGATAGTGTTGAAAAACCACTTTTCGCACTTGTGTTAGTGTTGAAAAACCACTTTTCGCACTTGTGTTGGTGCAGGAAACCACTTTTGCACTTGTATTAGTGTGGAAAAAACACTTTTTGCACTTGTGATAGTGTTGAAAAACCACTTTTCGCACTTGTGTTAGTGTTGAAAAACCACTTTTCGCACTTGTGTTAGTGAAGGAAACCACTTTTGCACTTGTATTAGTGTGGAAAAAATACTTTTTGCACTAGTGATAGTGTTGAAAAACCACTTTTCGCACTTGTGTTAGTGTTGAAAAACCACTTTTCGCACTTGTGTTAGTGAAGGAAACCACTTTTGCACTTGTATTAGTGTGGAAAAAATACTTTTTGCACTAGTGATAGTGTTGAAAAACCACTTTTCGCACTTGTGTTAGTGTTGAAAAACCACTTTTCGCACATGTGTTGGTGCAGGAAACCACTTTTGCATTTGTATTAGTGTGGAAAAACCACTTTTCGCACTTGTGTTAGTGTTGAAAAAACACTTTTTGCACTTGTGATGGTGTTGAAAAACCACTTTTTGCACTTGTGTTAGTGTTGAAAAACCACTTTTCGCACTTGTGTTGGTGCAGAAAACCACTTTTGCACTTGTATTAGTGTGGAAAAACCACTTTTCGCACTTGTGTTAGTGTTGAAAAACCACTTTTCGCACTTGTGTTAGTGTTGAAAAACCACTTTTCGCACTTGTGTTGGTGCAGGAAACCACTTTTGCACTTGTATTAGTGTGGAAAAAACACTTTTTGCACCTGTGTTAGTGTTGAAAACCCACTTTTCGCACTTGTGTTAGTGTTGAAAAACCACTTTGCGCACTTGTGTTGGTGCAGGAAACCACTTTTGCACTTGTATTAGTGTGGAAAAACCACTTTTCGCACTTGCGTTGGTGAAGGAAACCACTTTTCACACTTATGTTAGTGTTGAAAACACACTTTTCACACTTGTGTTAGTGTTGAAAAACCACTTTTCGCACTTGTGTTAGTGTTGAAAAACCACTTTTCGCACATGTGTTGGTGCAGGAAACCACTTTTGCACTTGTATTAGTATGGAAAAAACACTTTTTGCACTTATGATAGTGTTGAAAAACCACTTTTCGCACTTGTGTTAGTGTTGAAAAAACAATTTTCGCACTTGTGTTAGTGCAGGAAACCACTTTTGCACTTGTATTAGTGTGGAAAAACCACTTTTCGCACTTGTGTATGTGTTGAAAAACCACTTTTCGCACTTGTGTTAGTGTTGAAAAACCACTTTTCACACTTGTGTTAGTGAAGGAAACCACTTTTCGCACTTGTGTTAGTGTTGAAAACCCACTTTTCGCACTTGTGTTAGTGTTGAAAATCCACTTTTCGCACTTGTGTTGGTGCAGGAAACCACTTTTGCACTTGTATTAGTGTGGCAAAACCACTTTTCGCACTTGTGTTAGTGTTGAAAAACCACTTTTCACACTTGTGTTGGTGCAGGAAACCACCTTTGCACTTGTATTAGTGTGGAAAACCACTTTTCGCACTTGTGTTAGTGTTGAAAAACCACTTTTCACACTTGTGTTAGTGTTGAAAACCCACTTTTCGCACTTGTGTTGGTGCAGGAAACCACTTTTGCACTTGTATTAGTGTGGAAAAAACACTTTTTGCACTTGTGATAGTGTTGAAAAACCACTTTTCGCACTTGTGTTAGTGTTGAAAAACCACTTTTCGCACTTGTATTAGTGTGGAAAAAACACTTTTTGCACTTGTGATAGTGTTGAAAAACCACTTTTCGCACTTGTGTTAGTGTTGAAAAACCACTTTTCGCACTTGTGTTGGTGCAGGAAACCACTTTTGCACTTGTATTAGTGTGGAAAAAACACTTTTTGCACTTGTGTTAGTGTTGAAAAACCACTTTTCGCACTTGTGTTAGTGAAGGAAACCACTTTTCGCACTTGTGTTAGTGTTGAAAACCCACTTTTCGCACTTGTGTTAGTGTTGAAAAACCACTTTTCGCACTTGTATTGGTGCAGGAAACCAACCACTTTTGCACTAGTATTAGTGAGGAAAAACCACTTTTCGCACTTGTGTTAGTGAAGGAAACCACTTTTGCACTTGTATTAGTGTGGAAAAAACACTTTTTGCACTGGTGATAGTGTTGAAAAACCATTTTTCGCACTTGTGTTAGTGTTGAAAAACCACTTTTCGCACTTGTGTTGGTGCAGGAAACCACTTTTGCACTTGTATTAGTGTGGAAAAACCACTTTTCGCACTTGTGTTATTGTTGAAAAACCACTTTTCGCACGTGTTGGTGCAGGAAACCACTTTTGCACTTGTATTAGTGTGGAAAAAACACTTTTTGCACTTGTGTTATTGTTGAAAAACCACTTTTCGCACTTGTGTTAGTGAAGGAAACCACTTTTCGCACTTGTGTTAGTGTTGAAAACCCACTTTTCGCACTTGTGTTAGTGTTGAAAAACCACTTTTCGCACTTGTGTTGGTGCAGGAAACCACTTTTGCACTTGTATTAGTGTGGAAAAACCACTTTTCACACTTGTGTTGGTGCAGGAAACCACTTTTGCACTTGTATTAGTGTGGAAAAAACACTTTTTGCACTTGTGATAGTGTTGAAAAACCACTTTTCGCACTTGTGTTAGTGTTGAAAAACCACTTTTCGCACTTGTATTAGTGTGGAAAAAACACTTTTTGCACTTGTGATAGTGTTGAAAAACCACTTTTCGCACTTGTGTTAGTGTTGAAAAACCACTTTTCGCACTTGTGTTGGTGCAGGAAACCATGTTTTGCACCTGTATTAGTGTGGAAAAACACTTTTTGCACTTGTGTTAGTGTTGAAAAACCACTTTTCGCACTTGTGTTAGTGAAGGAAACCACTTTTCGCACTTGTGTTAGTGTTGAAAACCCACTTTTCGCACTTGTGTTAGTGTTGAAAAACCACTTTTCGCACTTGTATTGGTGCAGGAAACCAACCACTTTTGCACTTGTATTAGTGTGGAAAAACTACTTTTCGCAATTGTGTTAGTGTAGGAAACCACTTTTGCACTTGTATTAGTGTGGAAAAAACACTTTTTGCACTTGTGATGGTGTTGAAAAACCACTTTTCGCACTTGTGTTAGTGTTGAAAAACCACTTTTCGCACTTTTGTTAGTGTTGAAAAACCACTTTTCGCACTTGTGTTAGTGTTGAAAAACCACTTTTCGCACCTGTGTTAGTGTTGAAAAACCACTTTTGCACTTGTATTAGTGTGGAAAAACCACTTTTCGCACTTGTATTAGTGTGGAAAAAACACTTTTCGCACTTGTGTTAGTGTTGAAAAACCACTTTTCGCACTTGTGTTGGTGCAGGAAACCACTTTTGCACTTGTATTAGTGTGGAAAAAACACTTTTTGCACTTGTGATCGTGTTGAAAAACCACTTTTCGCACGTGTTAGTGTTGAAAAACCACTTTTCGCACTTGTGTTAGTGTTGAAAAACCACTTTTCGCACTTGTGTTAGTGTTGAAAAACCACTTTTCGCACTTGTGTTGGTGCAGGAAACCACTTTTGCACTTGTATTAGTGTGGAAAAAACACTTTTTGGACTTGTGTTAGTGTTGAAAAACCACTTTTCGCACTTGTGTTAGTGAAGGAAACCACTTTTCGCACTTGTGTTCATGTTGAAAACCTACTTTTCGCACTTGTGTTGGTGCAGGAAACCACTTTTGCATTTGTATTAGTGTGGAAAAAACACTTTTTGCACTTGTGATAGTGTTGAAAAACCACTTTTCGCACTTGTGTTATTGTTGAAAAACCACTTTTCGCACTGGTGTTGGTGAAGGAAACCACTTTTCGCACTTGTGTTAGTGTTGAAAACCCACTTTTCGCACATGTGTTAGTGAAGGAAACCACTTTTCGCACTTGTGTTGGTGCAGGAAACCACTTTTGCACTTGTATTAGTGTGGAAAAAACACTTTTTGCACTTGTGTTAGTGTTGAAAAACCACTTTTCGCACTTGTGTTAGTGTTGAAAAACCACTTTTCGCACGTGTTGGTGCAGGAAACCACTTTTGCACTTGTATTAGTGTGGAAAAAACACTTTTTGCACTTGTGTTAGTGTTGAAAAACCACTTTTCGCACTTGTGTTAGTGAAGGAAACCACTTTTCGCACTTGTGTTAGTGTTGAAAACCCACTTTTCGCACTTGTGTTAGTGTTGAAAAACCACTTTTCGCACTTGTGTTGGTGCAGGAAACCACTTTTGCACTTGTATTAGTGTGGAAAAACCACTTTTCACACTTGTGTTAGTGAAGGAAACCACTTTTGCACTTGTATTAGTGTGGAAAAAACACTTTTTGCACTTGTGATAGTGTTGAAAAACCACTTTTCGCACTTGTGTTAGTGTTGAAAAACCACTTTTCGCACCTGTGTTGGTGCAGGAAACCACTTTTGCACTTGTATTAGTGTGGAGAAACCACTTTTTGCCCTTGTGATAGTGTTGAAAAACCACTTTTCGCACTTGTGTTCGTGTTGAAAAACCACTTTTCGCACTTGTGTTGGTGCAGGAAACCACTTTTGCACTTGTATTAGTGTGGAAAAAACACTTTTTGCACTTGTGATAGTGTTGAAAAACCACTTTTCGCACGTGTTAGTGTTGAAAAACCACTTTTCGCACTTGTGTTGGTGCAGGAAACCACTTTTGCACTTGTATTAGTGTGGAAAACCACTTTTTGCACTTGTGTTAGTGTTGAAAAAACACTTTTTGCACTTGTGTTAGTGTTGAAAAACCACTTTTCGCACTTGTGTTGGTGCAGGAAACCACTTTTGCACTTGTATTAGTGTGGAAAAAACACTTTTTGCACTTGTGATAGTGTTGAAAAACCACTTTTCGCACTTGTGTTAGTGTTGAAAAACCACTTTTCGCACTTGTGTTAGTGTTGAAAAACCACTTTTCACACTTGTGTTGGTGCAGGAAACCACCTTTGCACTTGTATTAGTGTGGAAAACCACTTTTCGCACTTGTGTTAGTGTTGAAAAACCACTTTTCGCACTTGTGTTAGTGTTGAAAACCCACTTTTCGCACTTGTGTTGGTGCAGGAAACCACTTTTGCACTTGTATTAGTGTGGAAAAAACACTTTTTGCACTTGTGATAGTGTTGAAAAACCACTTTTCGCACTTGTGTTAGTGTTGAAAAACCACTTTTCGCACTTGTATTAGTGTGGAAAAAACACTTTTTGCACTTGTGATAGTGTTGAAAAACCACTTTTCGCACTTGTGTTAGGGTTGAAAAACCACTTTTCGCACTTGTGTTGGTGCAGGAAACCACTTTTGCACTTGTATTAGTGTGGAAAAACCACTTTTCGCACTTGTGTTAGTGAAGGAAACCACTTTTGCACTTGTATTAGTGTGGAAAAAACACTTTTTGCACTAGTGATAGTGTTGAAAAACCACTTTTCGCACTTGTGTTAGTGTTGAAAAACCACTTTTCGCACTTGTGTTGGTGCAGGAAACCACTTTTGCACTTGTATTAGTGTGGAAAAACCACTTTTCGCACTTGTGTTAGTGTTGAAAAAACATTTTTTGCACTTGTGATGGTGTTGAAAAACCACTTTTCGCACTTGTGTTGGTGCAGAAAACCACTTTTGCACTTGTATTAGTGTGGAAAAACCACTTTTCGCACTTGTGTTAGTGTTGAAAAACCACTTTTCGCACTTGTGTTGGTGCAGGAAACCACTTTTGCACTTGTATTAGTGTGGAAAAAACACTTTTTGCACTTGTGTTAGTGTTGAAAACCCACTTTTCGCACTTGTGTTAGTGAAGGAAACCACTTTTCGCACTTGTGTTAGTGTTGAAAACCCACTTTTCGCACTTGTGTTAGTGTTGAAAAACCACTTTTCGCACATGTATTGGTGCAGGAAACCAACCACTTTTGCACTTGTATTAGTGTGGCAAAACCACTTTTCGCACTTGTGTTAGTGAAGGAAACCACTTTTGTACTTGTATTAGTGTGGAAAAAACACTTTTTGCACTAGTGATAGTGTTGAAAAACCACTTTTCGCACTTGTGTTAGTGTTGAAAAACCACTTTTCGCACTTGTGTTGGTGCAGGAAACCACTTTTGCACTTGTATTAGTGTGGAAAAACCACTTTTCGCACTTGTGTTAGTGTTGAAAAAACACTTTTTGCACTTGTGATGGTGTTGAAAAACCACTTTTTGCACTTGTGTTAGTGTTGAAAAACCACTTTTCGCACTTGTGTTGGTGCAGAAAACCACTTTTGCACTTGTATTAGTGTGGAAAAACCACTTTTCGCACTTGTGTTAGTGTTGAAAAACCACTTTTCGCACTTGTGTTAGTGTTGAAAAACCACTTTTCGCACTTGTGTTGGTGCAGGAAACCACTTTTGCACTTGTATTAGTGTGGAAAAAACACTTTTTGCACCTGTGTTAGTGTTGAAAACCCACTTTTCGCACTTGTGTTAGTGTTGAAAAACCACTTTGCGCACTTGTGTTGGTGCAGGAAACCACTTTTGCACTTGTATTAGTGTGGAAAAACCACTTTTCGCACTTGTGTTGGTGAAGGAAACCACTTTTCACACTTATGTTAGTGTTGAAAACACACTTTTCGCACTTGTGTTAGTGTTGAAAAACCACTTTTCGCACTTGTGTTAGTGTTGAAAAACCACTTTTCGCACTTGTGTTGGTGCAGGAAACCACTTTTGCACTTGTATTAGTTTGGAAAAAACACTTTTTGCACTTGTGATAGTGTTGAAAAACCACTTTTCGCACTTGTGTTAGTGTTGAAAAACCACTTTTCGCACATGTGTTGGTGCAGGAAACCACTTTTGCACTTGTATTAGTATGGAAAAAACACTTTTTGCACTTATGATAGTGTTGAAAAACCACTTTTCGCACTTGTGTTAGTGTTGAAAAAACAATTTTCGCACTTGTGTTAGTGCAGGAAACCACTTTTGCACTTGTATTAGTGTGGAAAAACCACTTTTCGCACTTGTGTATGTGTTGAAAAACCACTTTTCGCACTTGTGTTAGTGTGGAAAAACCACTTTTCACACTTGTGTTAGTGAAGGAAACCACTTTTCGCACTTGTGTTAGTGTTGAAAACCCACTTTTCGCACTTGTGTTAGTGTTGAAAATCCACTTTTCGCACTTGTGTTGGTGCAGGAAACCACTTTTGCACTTGTATTAGTGTGGCAAAACCACTTTTCGCACTTGTGTTAGTGTTGAAAAACCACTTTTCACACTTGTGTTGGTGCAGGAAACCACCTTTGCACTTGTATTAGTGTGGAAAACCACTTTTCGCACTTGTGTTAGTGTTGAAAAACCACTTTTCGCACTTGTGTTAGTGTTGAAAACCCACTTTTCGCACTTGTGTTGGTGCAGGAAACCACTTTTGCACTTGTATTAGTGTGGAAAAAACACTTTTTGCACTTGTGATAGTGTTGAAAAACCACTTTTCGCACTTGTGTTAGTGTTGAAAAACCACTTTTCGCACTTGTATTAGTGTGGAAAAAACACTTTTTGCACTTGTGATAGTGTTGAAAAACCACTTTTCGCACTTGTGTTAGTGTTGAAAAACCACTTTTCGCACTTGTTTTGGTGCAGGAAACCACTTTTGCACTTGTATTAGTGTGGAAAAAACACTTTTTGCACTTGTGTTAGTGTTGAAAAACCACTTTTCGCACTTGTGTTAGTGAAGGAAACCACTTTTCGCACTTGTGTTAGTGTTGAAAACCCACTTTTCGCACTTGTGTTAGTGTTGAAAAACCACTTTTCGCACTTGTATTGGTGCAGGAAACCAACCACTTTTGCACTAGTATTAGTGTGGAAAAACCACTTTTCGCACTTGTGTTAGTGAAGGAAACCACTTTTGCACTTGTATTAGTGTGGAAAAAACACTTTTTGCACTAGTGATAGTGTTGAAAAACCATTTTTCGCACTTGTGTTAGTGTTGAAAAACCACTTTTCGCACTTGTGTTGGTGCAGGAAACCACTTTTGCACTTGTATTAGTGTGGAAAAACCACTTTTCGCACTTGTGTTAGTGTTGAAAAACCACTTTTCGCACGTGTTGGTGCAGGAAACCACTTTTGCACTTGTATTAGTGTGGAAAAAACACTTTTTGCACTTGTGTTATTGTTGAAAAACCACTTTTCGCACTTGTGTTAGTGAAGGAAACCACTTTTCGCACTTGTGTTAGTGTTGAAAACCCACTTTTCGCACTTGTGTTAGTGTTGAAAAACCACTTTTCGCACTTGTGATAGTGTTGAAAAACCACTTTTCGCACTTGTGTTAGTGTTGAAAAACCACTTTTCGCACTTGTGTTGGTGCAGGAAACCACTTTTGCACTTGTATTAGTGTGGAAAAAACACTTTTTGCACTTGTGTTAGTGTTGAAAAACCACTTTTCGCACTTGTGTTAGTGAAGGAAACCACTTTTCGCACTTGTGTTAGTGTTGAAAACCCACTTTTCGCACTTGTGTTAGTGTTGAAAAACCACTTTTCGCACTTGTATTGGTGCAGGAAACCAACCACTTTTGCACTAGTATTAGTGTGGAAAAACCACTTTTCGCACTTGTGTTAGTGAAGGAAACCACTTTTGCACTTGTATTAGTGTGGAAAAAACACTTTTTGCACTAGTGATAGTGTTGAAAAACCATTTTTCGCACTTGTGTTAGTGTTGAAAAACCACTTTTCGCACTTGTGTTGGTGCAGGAAACCACTTTTGCACTTGTATTAGTGTGGAAAAGCCACTTTTCGCACTTGTGTTAGTGTTGAAAAACCACTTTTCGCACGTGTTGGTGCAGGAAACCACTTTTGCACTTGTATTAGTGTGGAAAAAACACTTTTTGCACTTGTGTTATTGTTGAAAAACCACTTTTCGCACTTGTGTTAGTGAAGGAAACCACTTTTCGCACTTGTGTTAGTGTTGAAAACCCACTTTTCGCACTTGTGTTAGTGTTGAAAAACCACTTTTCGCACTTGTATTGGTGCAGGAAACCAACCACTTTTGCACTAGTATTAGTGTGGAAAAACCACTTTTCGCACTTGTGTTAGTGAAGGAAACCACTTTTGCACTTGTATTAGTGTGGAAAAAACACTTTTTGCATGAGTGATAGTGTTGAAAAACCATTTTTCGCACTTGTGTTAGTGTTGAAAAACCACTTTTCGCACTTGTGTTGGTGCAGGAAACCACTTTTGCACTTGTATTAGTGTGGAAAAACCACTTTTCGCACTTGTGTTAGTGTTGAAAAACCACTTTTCGCACGTGTTGGTGCAGGAAACCACTTTTGCACTTGTATTAGTGTGGAAAAAACACTTTTTGCACTTGTGTTATTGTTGAAAAACCACTTTTCGCACTTGTGTTAGTGAAGGAAACCACTTTTCGCACTTGTGTTAGTGTTGAAAACCCACTTTTCGCACTTGTGTTAGTGTTGAAAAACCACTTTTCGCACTTGTGATAGTGTTGAAAAACCTCTTTTCGCACTTGTGTTAGTGTTGAAAAATCACTTTTCGCACTTGTATTAGTGTGGAAAAAACACTTTTTGCACTTGTGATAGTGTTGAAAAACCACTTTTCGCACTTGTGTTAGGGTTGAAAAACCACTTTTCGCACTTGTGTTGGTGCAGGAAACCACTTTTGCACTTGTATTAGTGTGGAAAAACCACTTTTCGCACTTGTGTTAGTGAAGGAAACCACTTTTGCACTTGTATTAGTGTGGAAAAAACACTTTTTGCACTAGTGATAGTGTTGAAAAACCACTTTTCGCACTTGTGTTAGTGTTGAAAAACCACTTTTCGCACTTGTGTTGGTGCAGTAAACCACTTTTGCACTTGTATTAGTGTGGAAAAACCACTTTTCGCACTTGTGTTAGTGTTGAAAAAAACACTTTTTGCACTTGTGATGGTGTTGAAAAACCACTTTTCGCACTTGTGTTGGTGCAGAAAACCACTTTTGCACTTGTATTAGTGTGGAAAAACCACTTTTCGCACTTGTGTTAGTGTTGAAAAACCACTTTTCGCACTTGTGTTGGTGCAGGAAACCACTTTTGCACTTGTATTAGTGTGGAAAAAACACTTTTTGCACTTGTGTTAGTGTTGAAAACCCACTTTTCGCACTTGTGTTAGTGAAGGAAACCACTTTTCGCACTTGTGTTAGTGTTGAAAACCCACTTTTCGCACTTGTGTTAGTGTTGAAAAACCACTTTTCACACATGTATTGGTGCAGGAAACCAACCACTTTTGCACTTGTATTAGTGTGGAAAAACCACTTTTCGCACTTGTGTTAGTGAAGGAAACCACTTTTGCACTTGTATTAGTGTGGAAAAAACACTTTTTGCACTAGTGATAGTGTTGAAAAACCACTTTTCGCACTTGTGTTAGTGTTGAAAAACCACTTTTCGCACTTGTGTTGGTGCAGGAAACCACTTTTGCACTTGTATTAGTGTGGAAAAACCACTTTTCGCACTTGTGTTAGTGTTGAAAAAACACTTTTTGCACTTGTGATGGTGTTGAAAAACCACTTTTTGCACTTGTGTTAGTGTTGAAAAACCACTTTTCGCACTTGTGTTGGTGCAGAAAACCACTTTTGCACTTGTATTAGTGTGGAAAAACCACTTTTCGCACTTGTGTTAGTGTTGAAAAACCACTTTTCGCACTTGTGTTAGTGTTGAAAAACCACTTTTCGCACTTGTGTTGGTGCAGGAAACCACTTTTGCACTTGTATTAGTGTGGAAAAAACACTTTTTGCACCTGTGTTAGTGTTGAAAACCCACTTTTCGCACTTGTGTTAGTGTTGAAAAACCACTTTGCGCACTTGTGTTGGTGCAGGAAACCACTTTTGCACTTGTATTAGTGTGGAAAAACCACTTTTCGCACTTGTGTTGGTGAAGGAAACCACTTTTCACACTTATGTTAGTGTTGAAAACACACTTTTCGCACTTGTGTTAGTGTTGAAAAACCACTTTTCGCACTTGTGTTAGTGTTGAAAAACCACTTTTCGCACTTGTGTTGGTGCAGGAAACCACTTTTGCACTTGTATTAGTTTGGAAAAAACACTTTTTGCACTTGTGATAGTGTTGAAAAACCACTTTTCGCACTTGTGTTAGTGTTGAAAAACCACTTTTCGCACATGTGTTGGTGCAGGAAACCACTTTTGCACTTGTATTAGTATGGAAAAAACACTTTTTGCACTTATGATAGTGTTGAAAAACCACTTTTCGCACTTGTGTTAGTGTTGAAAAAACAATTTTCGCACTTGTGTTAGTGCAGGAAACCACTTTTGCACTTGTATTAGTGTGGAAAAACCACTTTTCGCACTTGTGTATGTGTTGAAAAACCACTTTTCGCACTTGTGTTAGTGTGGAAAAACCACTTTTCACACTTGTGTTAGTGAAGGAAACCACTTTTCGCACTTGTGTTAGTGTTGAAAACCCACTTTTCGCACTTGTGTTAGTGTTGAAAATCCACTTTTCGCACTTGTGTTGGTGCAGGAAACCACTTTTGCACTTGTATTAGTGTGGCAAAACCACTTTTCGCACTTGTGTTAGTGTTGAAAAACCACTTTTCACACTTGTGTTGGTGCAGGAAACCACCTTTGCACTTGTATTAGTGTGGAAAACCACTTTTCGCACTTGTGTTAGTGTTGAAAAACCACTTTTCGCACTTGTGTTAGTGTTGAAAACCCACTTTTCGCACTTGTGTTGGTGCAGGAAACCACTTTTGCACTTGTATTAGTGTGGGAAAAACACTTTTTGCACTTGTGATAGTGTTGAAAAACCACTTTTCGCACTTGTGTTAGTGTTGAAAAACCACTTTTCGCACTTGTATTAGTGTGGAAAAAACACTTTTTGCACTTGTGATAGTGTTGAAAAACCACTTTTCGCACTTGTGTTAGTGTTGAAAAACCACTTTTCGCACTTGTGTTGGTGCAGGAAACCACTTTTGCACTTGTATTAGTGTGGAAAAAACACTTTTTGCACTTGTGTTAGTGTTGAAAAACCACTTTTCGCACTTGTGTTAGTGAAGGAAACCACTTTTCGCACTTGTGTTAGTGTTGAAAACCCACTTTTCGCACTTGTGTTAGTGTTGAAAAACCACTTTTCGCACTTGTATTGGTGCAGGAAACCAACCACTTTTGCACTAGTATTAGTGTGGAAAAACCACTTTTCGCACTTGTGTTAGTGAAGGAAACCACTTTTGCACTTGTATTAGTGTGGAAAAAACACTTTTTGCACTAGTGATAGTGTTGAAAAACCATTTTTCGCACTTGTGTTAGTGTTGAAAAACCACTTTTCGCACTTGTGTTGGTGCAGGAAACCACTTTTGCACTTGTATTAGTGTTGAAAAACCACTTTTCGCACTTGTGTTAGTGTTGAAAAACCACTTTTCGCACGTGTTGGTGCAGGAAACCACTTTTGCACTTGTATTAGTGTGGAAAAAACACTTTTTGCACTTGTGTTATTGTTGAAAAACCACTTTTCGCACTTGTGTTAGTGAAGGAAACCACTTTTCGCACTTGTGTTAGTGTTGAAAACCCACTTTTCGCACTTGTGTTAGTGTTGAAAAACCACTTTTCGCACTTGTGATAGTGTTGAAAACCACTTTTCGCACTTGTGTTAGTGTTGAAAAACCACTTTTCGCACTTGTGTTGGTGCAGGAAACCACTTTTGCACTTGTATTAGTGTGGAAAAAACACTTTTTGCACTTGTGTTAGTGTTGAAAAATCACTTTTCGCACTTGTGTTAGTGAAGGAAACCACTTTTCGCACTTGTGTTAGTGTTGAAAACCCACTTTTCGCACTTGTGTTAGTGTTGAAAAACCACTTTTCGCACTTGTATTGGTGCAGGAAACCAACCACTTTTGCACTAGTATTAGTGTGGAAAAACCACTTTTCGCACTTGTGTTAGTGAAGGAAACCACTTTTGCACTTGTATTAGTGTGGAAAAAACACTTTTTGCACTAGTGATAGTGTTGAAAAACCATTTTTCGCACTTGTGTTAGTGTTGAAAAACCACTTTTCGCACTTGTGTTGGTGCAGGAAACCACTTTTGCACTTGTATTAGTGTGGAAAAACCACTTTTCGCACTTGTGTTAGTGTTGAAAAACCACTTTTCGCACGTGTTGGTGCAGGAAACCACTTTTGCACTTGTATTAGTGTGGAAAAAACACTTTTTGCACTTGTGTTATTGTTGAAAAACCACTTTTCGCACTTGTGTTAGTGAAGGAAACCACTTTTCGCACTTGTGTTAGTGTTGAAAACCCACTTTTCGCACTTGTGTTAGTGTTGAAAAACCACTTTTCGCACTTGTATTGGTGCAGGAAACCAACCACTTTTGCACTAGTATTAGTGTGGAAAAACCACTTTTCGCACTTGTGTTAGTGAAGGAAACCACTTTTGCACTTGTATTAGTGTGGAAAAAACACTTTTTGCACTTGTGATAGTGTTGAAAAACCATTTTTCGCACTTGTGTTAGTGTTGAAAAACCACTTTTCGCACTTGTGTTGGTGCAGGAAACCACTTTTGCACTTGTATTAGTGTGGAAAAACCACTTTTCGCACTTGTGTTAGTGTTGAAAAACCACTTTTCGCACGTGTTGGTGCAGGAAACCACTTTTGCACTTGTATTAGTGTGGAAAAAACACTTTTTGCACTTGTGTTATTGTTGAAAAACCACTTTTCGCACTTGTGTTAGTGAAGGAAACCACTTTTCGCACTTGTGTTAGTGTTGAAAACCCACTTTTCGCACTTGTGTTAGTGTTGAAAAACCACTTTTCGCACTTGTGATAGTGTTGAAAAACCACTTTTCGCACTTGTGTTAGTGTTGAAAAACCACTTTTCGCACTTGTATTAGTGTGGAAAAAACACTTTTTGCACTTGTGATAGTGTTGAAAAACCACTTTTCGCACTTGTGTTAGTGTTGAAAAACCACTTTTCGCACTTGTGTTGGTGCAGGAAACCATGTTTTGCACCTGTATTAGTGTGGAAAAACACTTTTTGCACTTGTGTTAGTGTTGAAAAACCACTTTTCGCACTTGTGTTAGTGAAGGAAACCACTTTTCGCACTTGTGTTAGTGTTGAAAACCCACTTTTCGCACTTGTGTTAGTGTTGAAAAACCACTTTTCGCACTTGTATTGGTGCAGGAAACCAACCACTTTTGCACTTGTATTAGTGTGGAAAAACCACTTTTCGCACTTGTGTTAGTGTAGGAAACCACTTTTGCACTTGTATTAGTGTGGAAAAACCACTTTTCGCACTTGTGTTAGTGAAGGAAACCACTTTTGCACTTGTATTAGTGTGGAAAAAACACTTTTTGCACTAGTGATAGTGTTGAAAAACCATTTTTCGCACTTGTGTTAGTGTTGAAAAACCACTTTTCGCACTTGTGTTGGTGCAGGAAACCACTTTTGCACTTGTATTAGTGTGGAAAAACCACTTTTCGCACTTGTGTTAGTGTTGAAAAACCACTTTTCGCACGTGTTGGTGCAGGAAACCACTTTTGCACTTGTATTAGTGTGGAAAAAACACTTTTTGCACTTGTGTTATTGTTGAAAAACCACTTTTCGCACTTGTGTTAGTGAAGGAAACCACTTTTCGCACTTGTGTTAGTGTTGAAAACCCACTTTTCGCACTTGTGTTAGTGTTGAAAAACCACTTTTCGCACTTGTGATAGTGTTGAAAAACCACTTTTCGCACTTGTGTTAGTGTTGAAAAACCACTTTTCGCACTTGTGTTGGTGCAGGAAACCACTTTTGCACTTGTATTAGTGTGGAAAAAACACTTTTTGCACTTGTGTTAATGTTGAAAAACCACTTTTCGCACTTGTGTTAGTGAAGGAAACCACTTTTCGCACTTGTGTTAGTGTTGAAAACCCACTTTTCGCACTTGTGTTAGTGTTGAAAAACCACTTTTCGCACTTGTATTGGTGCAGGAAACCAACCACTTTTGCACTAGTATTAGTGTGGAAAATCCACTTTTCGCACTTGTGTTAGTGAAGGAAACCACTTTTGCACTTGTATTAGTGTGGAAAAAACACTTTTTGCACTAGTGATAGTGTTGAAAAACCATTTTTCGCACTTGTGTTAGTGTTGAAAAACCACTTTTCGCACTTGTGTTGGTGCAGGAAACCACTTTTGCACTTGTATTAGTGTGGAAAAAACACTTTTTGCACCTGTGTTAGTGTTGAAAACCCACTTTTCGCACTTGTGTTAGTGTTGAAAAACCACTTTGCGCACTTGTGTTGGTGCAGGAAACCACTTTTGCACTTGTATTAGTGTGGAAAAACCACTTTTCGCACTTGTGTTGGTGAAGGAAACCACTTTTCACACTTATGTTAGTGTTGAAAACACACTTTTCGCACTTGTGTTAGTGTTGAAAAACCACTTTTCGCACTTGTGTTAGTGTTGAAAAACCACTTTTCGCACTTGTGTTGGTGCAGGAAACCACTTTTGCACTTGTATTAGTTTGGAAAAAACACTTTTTGCACTTGTGATAGTGTTGAAAAACCACTTTTCGCACTTGTGTTAGTGTTGAAAAACCACTTTTCGCACATGTGTTGGTGCAGGAAACCACTTTTGCACTTGTATTAGTATGGAAAAAACACTTTTTGCACTTATGATAGTGTTGAAAAACCACTTTTCGCACTTGTGTTAGTGTTGAAAAAACAATTTTCGCACTTGTGTTAGTGCAGGAAACCACTTTTGCACTTGTATTAGTGTGGAAAAACCACTTTTCGCACTTGTGTATGTGTTGAAAAACCACTTTTCGCACTTGTGTTAGTGTGGAAAAACCACTTTTCACACTTGTGTTAGTGAAGGAAACCACTTTTCGCACTTGTGTTAGTGTTGAAAACCCACTTTTCGCACTTGTGTTAGTGTTGAAAATCCACTTTTCGCACTTGTGTTGGTGCAGGAAACCACTTTTGCACTTGTATTAGTGTGGCAAAACCACTTTTCGCACTTGTGTTAGTGTTGAAAAACCACTTTTCACACTTGTGTTGGTGCAGGAAACCACCTTTGCACTTGTATTAGTGTGGAAAACCACTTTTCGCACTTGTGTTAGTGTTGAAAAACCACTTTTCGCACTTGTGTTAGTGTTGAAAACCCACTTTTCGCACTTGTGTTGGTGCAGGAAACCACTTTTGCACTTGTATTAGTGTGGGAAAAACACTTTTTGCACTTGTGATAGTGTTGAAAAACCACTTTTCGCACTTGTGTTAGTGTTGAAAAACCACTTTTCGCACTTGTATTAGTGTGGAAAAAACACTTTTTGCACTTGTGATAGTGTTGAAAAACCACTTTTCGCACTTGTGTTAGTGTTGAAAAACCACTTTTCGCACTTGTGTTGGTGCAGGAAACCACTTTTGCACTTGTATTAGTGTGGAAAAAACACTTTTTGCACTTGTGTTAGTGTTGAAAAACCACTTTTCGCACTTGTGTTAGTGAAGGAAACCACTTTTCGCACTTGTGTTAGTGTTGAAAACCCACTTTTCGCACTTGTGTTAGTGTTGAAAAACCACTTTTCGCACTTGTATTGGTGCAGGAAACCAACCACTTTTGCACTAGTATTAGTGTGGAAAAACCACTTTTCGCACTTGTGTTAGTGAAGGAAACCACTTTTGCACTTGTATTAGTGTGGAAAAAACACTTTTTGCACTAGTGATAGTGTTGAAAAACCATTTTTCGCACTTGTGTTAGTGTTGAAAAACCACTTTTCGCACTTGTGTTGGTGCAGGAAACCACTTTTGCACTTGTATTAGTGTTGAAAAACCACTTTTCGCACTTGTGTTAGTGTTGAAAAACCACTTTTCGCACGTGTTGGTGCAGGAAACCACTTTTGCACTTGTATTAGTGTGGAAAAAACACTTTTTGCACTTGTGTTATTGTTGAAAAACCACTTTTCGCACTTGTGTTAGTGAAGGAAACCACTTTTCGCACTTGTGTTAGTGTTGAAAACCCACTTTTCGCACTTGTGTTAGTGTTGAAAAACCACTTTTCGCACTTGTGATAGTGTTGAAAACCACTTTTCGCACTTGTGTTAGTGTTGAAAAACCACTTTTCGCACTTGTGTTGGTGCAGGAAACCACTTTTGCACTTGTATTAGTGTGGAAAAAACACTTTTTGCACTTGTGTTAGTGTTGAAAAATCACTTTTCGCACTTGTGTTAGTGAAGGAAACCACTTTTCGCACTTGTGTTAGTGTTGAAAACCCACTTTTCGCACTTGTGTTAGTGTTGAAAAACCACTTTTCGCACTTGTATTGGTGCAGGAAACCAACCACTTTTGCACTAGTATTAGTGTGGAAAAACCACTTTTCGCACTTGTGTTAGTGAAGGAAACCACTTTTGCACTTGTATTAGTGTGGAAAAAACCACTTTTTGCACTAGTGATAGTGTTGAAAAACCATTTTTCGCACTTGTGTTAGTGTTGAAAAACCACTTTTCGCACTTGTGTTGGTGCAGGAAACCACTTTTGCACTTGTATTAGTGTGGAAAAACCACTTTTCGCACTTGTGTTAGTGTTGAAAAACCACTTTTCGCACGTGTTGGTGCAGGAAACCACTTTTGCACTTGTATTAGTGTGGAAAAAACACTTTTTGCACTTGTGTTATTGTTGAAAAACCACTTTTCGCACTTGTGTTAGTGAAGGAAACCACTTTTCGCACTTGTGTTAGTGTTGAAAACCCACTTTTCGCACTTGTGTTAGTGTTGAAAAACCACTTTTCGCACTTGTATTGGTGCAGGAAACCAACCACTTTTGCACTAGTATTAGTGTGGAAAAACCACTTTTCGCACTTGTGTTAGTGAAGGAAACCACTTTTGCACTTGTATTAGTGTGGAAAAAACACTTTTTGCACTTGTGATAGTGTTGAAAAACCATTTTTCGCACTTGTGTTAGTGTTGAAAAACCACTTTTCGCACTTGTGTTGGTGCAGGAAACCACTTTTGCACTTGTATTAGTGTGGAAAAACCACTTTTCGCACTTGTGTTAGTGTTGAAAAACCACTTTTCGCACGTGTTGGTGCAGGAAACCACTTTTGCACTTGTATTAGTGTGGAAAAAACACTTTTTGCACTTGTGTTATTGTTGAAAAACCACTTTTCGCACTTGTGTTAGTGAAGGAAACCACTTTTCGCACTTGTGTTAGTGTTGAAAACCCACTTTTCGCACTTGTGTTAGTGTTGAAAAACCACTTTTCGCACTTGTGATAGTGTTGAAAAACCACTTTTCGCACTTGTGTTAGTGTTGAAAAACCACTTTTCGCACTTGTATTAGTGTGGAAAAAACACTTTTTGCACTTGTGATAGTGTTGAAAAACCACTTTTCGCACTTGTGTTAGTGTTGAAAAACCACTTTTCGCACTTGTGTTGGTGCAGGAAACCATGTTTTGCACCTGTATTAGTGTGGAAAAACACTTTTTGCACTTGTGTTAGTGTTGAAAAACCACTTTTCGCACTTGTGTTAGTGAAGGAAACCACTTTTCGCACTTGTGTTAGTGTTGAAAACCCACTTTTCGCACTTGTGTTAGTGTTGAAAAACCACTTTTCGCACTTGTATTGGTGCAGGAAACCAACCACTTTTGCACTTGTATTAGTGTGGAAAAACCACTTTTCGCACTTGTGTTAGTGTAGGAAACCACTTTTGCACTTGTATTAGTGTGGAAAAACCACTTTTCGCACTTGTGTTAGTGAAGGAAACCACTTTTGCACTTGTATTAGTGTGGAAAAAACACTTTTTGCACTAGTGATAGTGTTGAAAAACCATTTTTCGCACTTGTGTTAGTGTTGAAAAACCACTTTTCGCACTTGTGTTGGTGCAGGAAACCACTTTTGCACTTGTATTAGTGTGGAAAAACCACTTTTCGCACTTGTGTTAGTGTTGAAAAACCACTTTTCGCACGTGTTGGTGCAGGAAACCACTTTTGCACTTGTATTAGTGTGGAAAAAACACTTTTTGCACTTGTGTTATTGTTGAAAAACCACTTTTCGCACTTGTGTTAGTGAAGGAAACCACTTTTCGCACTTGTGTTAGTGTTGAAAACCCACTTTTCGCACTTGTGTTAGTGTTGAAAAACCACTTTTCGCACTTGTGATAGTGTTGAAAAACCACTTTTCGCACTTGTGTTAGTGTTGAAAAACCACTTTTCGCACTTGTGTTGGTGCAGGAAACCACTTTTGCACTTGTATTAGTGTGGAAAAAACACTTTTTGCACTTGTGTTAATGTTGAAAAACCACTTTTCGCACTTGTGTTAGTGAAGGAAACCACTTTTCGCACTTGTGTTAGTGTTGAAAACCCACTTTTCGCACTTGTGTTAGTGTTGAAAAACCACTTTTCGCACTTGTATTGGTGCAGGAAACCAACCACTTTTGCACTAGTATTAGTGTGGAAAATCCACTTTTCGCACTTGTGTTAGTGAAGGAAACCACTTTTGCACTTGTATTAGTGTGGAAAAAACACTTTTTGCACTAGTGATAGTGTTGAAAAACCATTTTTCGCACTTGTGTTAGTGTTGAAAAACCACTTTTCGCACTTGTGTTGGTGCAGGAAACCACTTTTGCACTTGTATTAGTGTGGAAAAACCACTTTTCGCACTTGTGTTAGTGTTGAAAAACCACTTTTCGCACGTGTTGGTGCAGGAAACCACTTTTGCACTTGTATTAGTGTGGAAAAAACACTTTTTGCACTTGTGTTATTGTTGAAAAACCACTTTTCGCACTTGTGTTAGTGAAGGAAACCACTTTTCGCACTTGTGTTAGTGTTGAAAACCCACTTTTCGCACTTGTGTTAGTGTTGAAAAACCACTTTTCGCACTTGTATTGGTGCAGGAAACCAACCACTTTTGCACTAGTATTAGTGTGGAAAAACCACTTTTCGCACTTGTGTTAGTGAAGGAAACCACTTTTGCACTTGTATTAGTGTGGAAAAAACACTTTTTGCATGAGTGATAGTGTTGAAAAACCATTTTTCGCACTTGTGTTAGTGTTGAAAAACCACTTTTCGCACTTGTGTTGGTGCAGGAAACCACTTTTGCACTTGTATTAGTGTGGAAAAACCACTTTTCGCACTTGTGTTAGTGTTGAAAAACCACTTTTCGCACGTGTTGGTGCAGGAAACCACTTTTGCACTTGTATTAGTGTGGAAAAAACACTTTTTGCACTTGTGTTATTGTTGAAAAACCACTTTTCGCACTTGTGTTAGTGAAGGAAACCACTTTTCGCACTTGTGTTAGTGTTGAAAACCCACTTTTCGCACTTGTGTTAGTGTTGAAAAACCACTTTTCGCACTTGTGATAGTGTTGAAAAACCACTTTTCGCACTTGTGTTAGTGTTGAAAAATCACTTTTCGCACTTGTATTAGTGTGGAAAAAACACTTTTTGCACTTGTGATAGTGTTGAAAAACCACTTTTCGCACTTGTGTTAGGGTTGAAAAACCACTTTTCGCACTTGTGTTGGTGCAGGAAACCACTTTTGCACTTGTATTAGTGTGGAAAAACCACTTTTCGCACTTGTGTTAGTGTTGAAAAACCACTTTTCGCACTTGTGTTGGTGCAGGAAACCACTTTTGCACTTGTATTAGTGTGGAAAAAACACTTTTTGCACTTGTGTTAGTGTTGAAAACCCACTTTTCGCACTTGTGTTAGTGAAGGAAACCACTTTTCGCACTTGTGTTAGTGTTGAAAACCCACTCTTCGCACTTGTGTTAGTGTTGAAAAACCACTTTTCGCACATGTATTGGTGCAGGAAACCAACCACTTTTGCACTTGTATTAGTGTGGAAAAAACACTTTTTGCACTAGTGATAGTGTTGAAAAACCACTTTTCGCACTTGTGTTAGTGTTGAAAAACCACATTTCGCACTTGTGTTGGTGCAGGAAACCACTTTTGCACTTGTATTAGTGTGGAAAAACCACTTTTCGCACTTGTGTTAGTGTTGAAAAAACACTTTTTGCACTTGTGATGGTGTTGAAAAACCACTTTTTGCACTTGTGTTAGTGTTGAAAAACCACTTTTCGCACTTGTGTTGGTGCAGAAAACCACTTTTGCACTTGTATTAGTGTGGAAAAACCACTTTTCGCACTTGTGTTAGTGTTGAAAAACCACTTTTCGCACTTGTGTTAGTGTTGAAAAACCACTTTTCGCACTTGTGTTGGTGCAGGAAACCACTTTTGCACTTGTATTAGTGTGGAAAAAACACTTTTTGCACCTGTGTTAGTGTTGAAAACCCACTTTTCGCACTTGTGTTAGTGTTGAAAAACCACTTTGCGCACTTGTGTTGGTGCAGGAAACCACTTTTGCACTTGTATTAGTGTGGAAAAACCACTTTTCGCACTTGTGTTGGTGAAGGAAACCACTTTTCACACTTATGTTAGTGTTGAAAACACACTTTTCGCACTTGTGTTAGTGTTGAAAAACCACTTTTCGCACTTGTGTTAGTGTTGAAAAACCACTTTTCGCACTTCTGTTGGTGCAGGAAACCACTTTTGCACTTGTATTAGTTTGGAAAAAACACTTTTTGCACTTGTGATAGTGTTGAAAAACCACTTTTCGCACTTGTGTTAGTGTTGAAAAACCACTTTTCGCATATGTGTTGGTGCAGGAAACCACTTTTGCACTTGTATTAGTATGGAAAAAACACTTTTTGCACTTATGATAGTGTTGAAAAACCACTTTTCGCACTTGTGTTAGTGTTGAAAAAACAATTTTCGCACTTGTGTTAGTGCAGGAAACCACTTTTGCACTTGTATTAGTGTGGAAAAACCACTTTTCGCACTTGTGTATGTGTTGAAAAACCACTTTTCGCACTTGTGTTAGTGTGGAAAAACCACTTTTCACACTTGTGTTAGTGAAGGAAACCACTTTTCGCACTTGTGTTAGTGTTGAAAACCCACTTTTCGCACTTGTGTTAGTGTTGAAAATCCACTTTTCGCACTTGTGTTGGTGCAGGAAACCACTTTTGCACTTGTATTAGTGTGGCAAAACCACTTTTCGCACTTGTGTTAGTGTTGAAAAACCACTTTTCACACTTGTGTTGGTGCAGGAAACCACCTTTGCACTTGTATTAGTGTGGAAAACCACTTTTCGCACTTGTGTTAGTGTTGAAAAACCACTTTTCGCACTTGTGTTAGTGTTGAAAACCCACTTTTCGCACTTGTGTTGGTGCAGGAAACCACTTTTGCACTTGTATTAGTGTGGAAAAAACACTTTTTGCACTTGTGATAGTGTTGAAAATCCACTTTTCGCACTTGTGTTGGTGCAGGAAACCACTTTTGCACTTGTATTAGTGTGGGAAAAACACTTTTTGCACTTGTGATAGTGTTGAAAAACCACTTTTCGCACTTGTGTTAGTGTTGAAAAACCACTTTTCGCACTTGTATTAGTGTGGAAAAAACACTTTTTGCACTTGTGATAGTGTTGAAAAACCACTTTTCGCAGTTGTGTTAGTGTTGAAAAACCACTTTTCGCACTTGTGTTGGTGCAGGAAACCACTTTTGCACTTGTATTAGTGTGGAAAAAACACTTTTTGCACTTGTGTTAGTGTTGAAAAACCACTTTTCGCACTTGTGTTAGTGAAGGAAACCACTTTTCGCACTTGTGTTAGTGTTGAAAACCCACTTTTCGCACTTGTGTTAGTGTTGAAAAACCACTTTTCGCACTTGTATTGGTGCAGGAAACCAACCACTTTTGCACTAGTATTAGTGTGGAAAAACCACTTTTCGCACTTGTGTTAGTGAAGGAAACCACTTTTGCACTTGTATTAGTGTGGAAAAAACACTTTTTGCACTAGTGATAGTGTTGAAAAACCATTTTTCGCACTTGTGTTAGTGTTGAAAAACCACTTTTCGCACTTGTGTTGGTGCAGGAAACCACTTTTGCACTTGTATTAGTGTTGAAAAACCACTTTTCGCACTTGTGTTAGTGTTGAAAAACCACTTTTCGCACGTGTTGGTGCAGGAAACCACTTTTGCACTTGTATTAGTGTGGAAAAAACACTTTTTGCACTTGTGTTATTGTTGAAAAACCACTTTTCGCACTTGTGTTAGTGAAGGAAACCACTTTTCGCACTTGTGTTAGTGTTGAAAACCCACTTTTCGCACTTGTGTTAGTGTTGAAAAACCACTTTTCGCACTTGTGATAGTGTTGAAAAACCACTTTTCGCACTTGTGTTAGTGTTGAAAAACCACTTTTCGCACTTGTGTTGGTGCAGGAAACCACTTTTGCACTTGTATTAGTGTGGAAAAAACACTTTTTGCACTTGTGTTAGTGTTGAAAAATCACTTTTCGCACTTGTGTTAGTGAAGGAAACCACTTTTCGCACTTGTGTTAGTGTTGAAAACCCACTTTTCGCACTTGTGTTAGTGTTGAAAAACCACTTTTCGCACTTGTATTGGTGCAGGAAACCAACCACTTTTGCACTAGTATTAGTGTGGAAAAACCACTTTTCACACTTGTGTTAGTGAAGGAAACCACTTTTGCACTTGTATTAGTGTGGAAAAAACACTTTTTGCACTAGTGATAGTGTTGAAAAACCATTTTTCGCACATGTGTTAGTGTTGAAAAACCACTTTTCGCACTTGTGTTGGTGCAGGAAACCACTTTTGCACTTGTATTAGTGTGGAAAAACCACTTTTCGCACTTGTGTTAGTGTTGAAAAACCACTTTTCGCACGTGTTGGTGCAGGAAACCACTTTTGCACTTGTATTAGTGTGGAAAAAACACTTTTTGCACTTGTGTTATTGTTGAAAAACCACTTTTCGCACTTGTGTTAGTGAAGGAAACCACTTTTCGCACTTGTGTTAGTGTTGAAAACCCACTTTTCGCACTTGTGTTAGTGTTGAAAAACCACTTTTCGCACTTGTATTGGTGCAGGAAACCAACCACTTTTGCACTAGTATTAGTGTGGAAAAACCACTTTTCGCACTTGTGTTAGTGAAGGAAACCACTTTTGCACTTGTATTAGTGTGGAAAAAACACTTTTTGCACTTGTGATAGTGTTGAAAAACCATTTTTCGCACTTGTGTTAGTGTTGAAAAACCACTTTTCGCACTTGTGTTGGTGCAGGAAACCACTTTTGCACTTGTATTAGTGTGGAAAAACCACTTTTCGCACTTGTGTTAGTGTTGAAAAACCACTTTTCGCACGTGTTGGTGCAGGAAACCACTTTTGCACTTGTATTAGTGTGGAAAAAACACTTTTTGCACTTGTGTTATTGTTGAAAAACCACTTTTCGCACTTGTGTTAGTGAAGGAAACCACTTTTCGCACTTGTGTTAGTGTTGAAAACCCACTTTTCGCACTTGTGTTAGTGTTGAAAAACCACTTTTCGCACTTGTGATAGTGTTGAAAAACCACTTTTCGCACTTGTGTTAGTGTTGAAAAACCACTTTTCGCACTTGTATTAGTGTGGAAAAAACACTTTTTGCACTTGTGATAGTGTTGAAAAACCACTTTTCGCACTTGTGTTAGTGTTGAAAAACCACTTTTCGCACTTGTGTTGGTGCAGGAAACCATGTATTAGTTTTGCACCTGTATTAGTGTGGAAAAACACTTTTTGCACTTGTGTTAGTGTTGAAAAACCACTTTTCGCACTTGTGTTAGTGAAGGAAACCACTTTTCGCACTTGTGTTAGTGTTGAAAACCCACTTTTCGCACTTGTGTTAGTGTTGAAAACCCACTTTTCGCACTTGTGTTAGTGTTGAAAAACCACTTTTCGCACATGTATTGGTGCAGGAAACCAACCACTTTTGCACTTGTATTAGTGTGGAAAAACCACTTTTCGCACTTGTGTTAGTGAAGGAAACCACTTTTGCACTTGTATTAGTGTGGAAAAAACACTTTTTGCACTAGTGATAGTGTTGAAAAACCACTTTTCGCACTTGTGTTAGTGTTGAAAAACCACATTTCGCACTTGTGTTGGTGCAGGAAACCACTTTTGCACTTGTATTAGTGTGGAAAAACCACTTTTCGCACTTGTGTTAGTGTTGAAAAAACACTTTTTGCACTTGTGATGGTGTTGAAAAACCACTTTTTGCACTTGTGTTAGTGTTGAAAAACCACTTTTCGCACTTGTGTTGGTGCAGAAAACCACTTTTGCACTTGTATTAGTGTGGAAAAACCACTTTTCGCACTTGTGTTAGTGTTGAAAAACCACTTTTCGCACTTGCGTTAGTGTTGAAAAACCACTTTTCGCACTTGTGTTGGTGCAGGAAACCACTTTTGCACTTGTATTAGTGTGGAAAAAACACTTTTTGCACCTGTGTTAGTGTTGAAAACCCACTTTTCGCACTTGTGTTAGTGTTGAAAAACCACTTTGCGCACTTGTGTTGGTGCAGGAAACCACTTTTGCACTTGTATTAGTGTGGAAAAACCACTTTTCGCACTTGTGTTGGTGAAGGAAACCACTTTTCACACTTATGTTAGTGTTGAAAACACACTTTTCGCACTTGTGTTAGTGTTGAAAAACCACTTTTCGCACTTGTGTTAGTGTTGAAAAACCACTTTTCGCACTTCTGTTGGTGCAGGAAACCACTTTTGCACTTGTATTAGTTTGGAAAAAACACTTTTTGCACTTGTGATAGTGTTGAAAAACCACTTTTCGCACTTGTGTTAGTGTTGAAAAAACAATTTTCGCACTTGTGTTAGTGCAGGAAACCACTTTTGCACTTGTATTAGTGTGGAAAAACCACTTTTCGCACTTGTGTATGTGTTGAAAAACCACTTTTCGCACTTGTGTTAGTGTGGAAAAACCACTTTTCACACTTGTGTTAGTGAAGGAAACCACTTTTCGCACTTGTGTTAGTGTTGAAAACCCACTTTTCGCACTTGTGTTAGTGTTGAAAATCCACTTTTCGCACTTGTGTTGGTGCAGGAAACCACTTTTGCACTTGTATTAGTGTGGCAAAACCACTTTTCGCACTTGTGTTAGTGTTGAAAAACCACTTTTCACACTTGTGTTGGTGCAGGAAACCACCTTTGCACTTGTATTAGTGTGGAAAACCACTTTTCGCACTTGTGTTAGTGTTGAAAAACCACTTTTCGCACTTGTGTTAGTGTTGAAAACCCACTTTTCGCACTTGTGTTGGTGCAGGAAACCACTTTTGCACTTGTATTAGTGTGGAAAAAACACTTTTTGCACTTGTGATAGTGTTGAAAATCCACTTTTCGCACTTGTGTTGGTGCAGGAAACCACTTTTGCACTTGTATTAGTGTGGGAAAAACACTTTTTGCACTTGTGATAGTGTTGAAAAACCACTTTTCGCACTTGTGTTAGTGTTGAAAAACCACTTTTCGCACTTGTATTAGTGTGGAAAAAACACTTTTTGCACTTGTGATAGTGTTGAAAAACCACTTTTCGCACTTGTGTTAGTGTTGAAAAACCACTTTTCGCACTTGTGTTGGTGCAGGAAACCACTTTTGCACTTGTATTAGTGTGGAAAAAACACTTTTTGCACTTGTGTTAGTGTTGAAAAACCACTTTTCGCACTTGTGTTAGTGAAGGAAACCAATTTTCGCACTTGTGTTAGTGTTGAAAACCCACTTTTCGCACTTGTGTTAGTGTTGAAAAACCACATTTCGCACTTGTATTGGTGCAGGAAACCAACCACTTTTGCACTAGTATTAGTGTGGAAAAACCACTTTTCGCACTTGTGTTAGTGAAGGAAACCACTTTTGCACTTGTATTAGTGTGGAAAAAACACTTTTTGCACTAGTGATAGTGTTGAAAAACCATTTTTCGCACTTGTGTTAGTGTTGAAAAACCACTTTTCGCACTTGTGTTGGTGCAGGAAACCACTTTTGCACTTGTATTAGTGTTGAAAAACCACTTTTCGCACTTGTGTTAGTGTTGAAAAACCACTTTTCGCACGTGTTGGTGCAGGAAACCACTTTTGCACTTGTATTAGTGTGGAAAAAACACTTTTTGCACTTGTGTTATTGTTGAAAAACCACTTTTCGCACTTGTGTTAGTGAAGGAAACCACTTTTCGCACTTGTGTTAGTGTTGAAAACCCACTTTTCGCACTTGTGTTAGTGTTGAAAAACCACTTTTCGCACTTGTGATAGTGTTGAAAAACCACTTTTCGCACTTGTGTTAGTGTTGAAAAACCACTTTTCGCACTTGTGTTGGTGCAGGAAACCACTTTTGCACTTGTATTAGTGTGGAAAAAACACTTTTTGCACTTGTGTTAGTGTTGAAAAATCACTTTTCGCACTTGTGTTAGTGAAGGAAACCACTTTTCGCACTTGTGTTAGTGTTGAAAACCCACTTTTCGCACTTGTGTTAGTGTTGAAAAACCACTTTTCGCACTTGTATTGGTGCAGGAAATCAACCACTTTTGCACTAGTATTAGTGTGGAAAAACCACTTTTCGCACTTGTGTTAGTGAAGGAAACCACTTTTGCACTTGTATTAGTGTGGAAAAAACACTTTTTGCACTAGTGATAGTGTTGAAAAACCATTTTTCGCACTTGTGTTAGTGTTGAAAAACCACTTTTCGCACTTGTGTTGGTGCAGGAAACCACTTTTGCACTTGTATTAGTGTGGAAAAACCACTTTTCGCACTTGTGTTAGTGTTGAAAAACCACTTTTCGCACGTGTTGGTGCAGGAAACCACTTTTGCACTTGTATTAGTGTGGAAAAAACACTTTTTGCACTTGTGTTATTGTTGAAAAACCACTTTTCGCACTTGTGTTAGTGAAGGAAACCACTTTTCGCACTTGTGTTAGTGTTGAAAACCCACTTTTCGCACTTGTGTTAGTGTTGAAAAACCACTTTTCGCACTTGTATTGGTGCAGGAAACCAACCAATTTTGCACTAGTATTAGTGTGGAAAAACCACTTTTCGCACTTGTGTTAGTGAAGGAAACCACTTTTGCACTTGTATTAGTGTGGAAAAAACACTTTTTGCACTTGTGATAGTGTTGAAAAACCATTTTTCGCACTTGTGTTAGTGTTGAAAAACCACTTTTCGCACTTGTGTTGGTGCAGGAAACCACTTTTGCACTTGTATTAGTGTGGAAAAACCACTTTTCGCACTTGTGTTAGTGTTGAAAAACCACTTTTCGCACGTGTTGGTGCAGGAAACCACTTTTGCACTTGTATTAGTGTGGAAAAAACACTTTTTGCACTTGTGTTATTGTTGAAAAACCACTTTTCGCACTTGTGTTAGTGAAGGAAACCACTTTTCGCACTTGTGTTAGTGTTGAAAACCCACTTTTCGCACTTGTGTTAGTGTTGAAAAACCACTTTTCGCACTTGTGATAGTGTTGAAAAACCACTTTTCGCACTTGTGTTAGTGTTGAAAAACCACTTTTCGCACTTGTATTAGTGTGGAAAAAACACTTTTTGCACTTGTGATAGTGTTGAAAAACCACTTTTCGCACTTGTGTTAGTGTTGAAAAACCACTTTTCGCACTTGTGTTGGTGCAGGAAACCATGTTTTGCACCTGTATTAGTGTGGAAAAACACTTTTTGCACTTGTGTTAGTGTTGAAAAACCACTTTTCGCACTTGTGTTAGTGAAGGAAACCACTTTTCGCACTTGTGTTAGTGTTGAAAACCCACTTTTCGCACTTGTGTTAGTGTTGAAAAACCACTTTTCGCACTTGTATTGATGCAGGAAACCAACCACTTTTGCACTTGTATTAGTGTGGAAAAACCACTTTTCGCACTTGTGTTAGTGTAGGAAACCACTTTTGCACTTGTATTAGTGTGGAAAAAACACTTTTTGCACTTGTGATAGTGTTGAAAAACCACTTTTCGCACCTGTGTTAGTGTTGAAAAACCACTTTTCGCACTTGTGTTGGTGCAGGAAACCACTTTTGCACTTGTATTAGTGTGGAAAAACCACTTTTCGCACTTGTGTTAGTGTTGAAAAAACACTTTTTGCACTTGTGATGGTGTTGAAAAACCACTTTTCGCACTTGTGTTAGTGTTGAAAAACCACTTTTCGTACTTGTGTTAGTGTTGAAAAACAACTTTTCGCACTTGTGTTGGTGCAGGAAACCACTTTTGCACTTGTATTAGTGTGGAAAACCACTTTTCGCAGTTGTGTTTGTGTTGAAAAACCCCTTTTCGCACTTGTGTTAGTGTTGAAAAACCACTTTTCGTGCTTGTGTTGGTGAAGGAAACCACTTTTCGCACTTGTGTTAGTGTTGAAAACCCACTTTTCGCACTTGTGTTAGTGTTGAAAACCCACTTTTCACACTTGTGTTAGTGTTGAAAAACCACTTTTCGCTCTTGTGTTGGTGCAGGAAACCACTTTTGCACTTGTATTAGTGTGTAAAAAATACTTTTTGCACTTGTGATAGTGTTGAAAAACGACTTTTTGCACTTGTGTTAGTGTTGAAAAACCACTTTTCGCACTTGTGTTGGTGCAGGAAACCACCTTTGCACTTGCATTAGTGTGGAAAAAACACTTTTTGCACTTGTGATAGTGTTGAAAAACCACTTTTCGCACTTGTGTTAGTGTTGAAAAACCACTTTTCGCACTTGTGTTGGTGCAGGAAACCACTTTTGCACTTGTATTAGTGTGGAAAAACCACTTTTCGCACTTGTGTAAGTGTTGAAAAACCACTTTTCGCACTTGTGTTAGTGTTGAAAAACCACTTTTCGCACTTGTGTTGGTGCAGGAAACCACTTTTGCACTTGTATTAGTGTGGAAAAACCACTTTTCGCACTTGTGTTAGTGTTGAAAAACCACTTTTCGCACTTGTGTTAGTGTTGAAAAACCACTTTTCGCACTTGTGTTAGTGTTGAAAAACCACTTTTCGCACCTGTGTTAGTGTTGAAAAACCACTTTTGCACTTGTATTAGTGTGGAAAAACCACTTTTCGCACTTGTATTAGTGTGGAAAAAACACTTTTTGCACTTGTGTTAGTGTTGAAAAACCACTTTTCGCACTTGTGTTGGTGCAGGAAACCACTTTTGCACTTGTATTAGTGTGGAAAAAACACTTTTTGCACTTGTGATCGTGTTGAAAAACCACTTTTCGCACGTGTTAGTGTTGAAAAACCACTTTTCGCACTTGTGTTAGTGTTGAAAAACCACCTTTTCGCACTTGTGTTAGTGTTGAAAAACCACTTTTCGCACTTGTGTTGGTGCAGGAAACCACTTTTGCACTTGTATTAGTGTGGAAAAAACACTTTTTGGACTTGTGTTAGTGTTGAAAAACCACTTTTCGCACTTGTGTTAGTGAAGGAAACCACTTTTCGCACTTGTGTTCATGTTGAAAACCTACTTTTCGCACTTGTGTTGGTGCAGGAAACCACTTTTGCACTTGTATTAGTGTGGAAAAAACACTTTTTGCACTTGTGATAGTGTTGAAAAACCACTTTTCGCACTTGTGTTAGTGTTGAAAAACCACTTTTCGCACTGGTGTTGGTGAAGGAAACCACTTTTCGCACTTGTGTTAGTGTTGAAAACCCACTTTTCGCACATGTGTTAGTGAAGGAAACCACTTTTCGCACTTGTGTTGGTGCAGGAAACCACTTTTGCACTTGTATTAGTGTGGAAAAAACACTTTTTGCACTTGTGTTAGTGTTGAAAAACCACTTTTCGCACTTGTGTTAGTGTTGAAAAACCACTTTTCGCACGTGTTGGTGCAGGAAACCACTTTTGCACTTGTATTAGTGTGGAAAAAACACTTTTTGCACTTGTGTTAGTGTTGAAAAACCACTTTTCGCACTTGTGTTAGTGAAGGAAACCACTTTTCGCACTTGTGTTAGTGTTGAAAACCCACTTTTCGCACTTGTGTTAGTGTTGAAAAACCACTTTTCGCACTTGTGTTGGTGCAGGAAACCACTTTTGCACTTGTATTAGTGTGGTAAAACCACTTTTCACACTTGTGTTAGTGAAGGAAACCACTTTTGCACTTGTATTAATGTGGAAAAAACACTTTTGGCACTTGTGATAGTGTTGAAAAACCACTTTTCACACTTGTGTTAGTGTTGAAAAACCACTTTTCGCACCTGTGTTGGTGCAGGAAACCACTTTTGCACTTGTATTAGTGTGGAGAAACCACTTTTTGCCCTTGTGATAGTGTTGAAAAACCACTTTTCGCACTTGTGTACGTGTTGAAAAACCACTTTTCGCACTTGTGTTGGTGCAGGAAACCACTTTTGCACTTGCATTAGTGTGGAAAACCACTTTTCGCACTTGTGTTAGTGTTGAAAAAACACTTTTTGCACTTGGGTTAGTGTTGAAAAACCACTTTTCGCACATGTGTTGGTGCAGGAAACCACTTTTGCACTTGTATTAGTGTGGAAAAACCACTTTTCGCACTTGTGTTAGTGTTGAAAAACCACTTTTCGCACTTGTGTTAGTGTTGAAAAACCACTTTTCACACTTGTGTTGGTGCAGGAAACCACCTTTGCACTTGTATTAGTGTGGAAAACCACTTTTCACACTTGTGTTAGTGTTGAAAAACCACATTTCGCACTTGTGTTAGTGTTGAAAACCCACTTTTCGCACTTGTGTTGGTGCAGGAAACCACTTTTGCACTTGTATTAGTGTGGAAAAAACACTTTTTGCACTTGTGATAGTGTTGAAAAACCACTTTTCGCACTTGTATTAGTGTGGAAAAAACACTTTTTGCACTTGTGATAGTGTTGAAAAACCACTTTTCGCACCTGTGTTAGTGTTGAAAAACCACTTTTCGCACTTGTGTTGGTGCAGGAAACCACTTTTGCACTTGTATTAGTGTGGAAAAACCACTTTTCGCACTTGTGTTAGTGTTGAAAAAACACTTTTTGCACTTGTGATGGTGTTGAAAAACCACTTTTCGCACTTGTGTTAGTGTTGAAAAACCACTTTTCGTACTTGTGTTAGTGTTGAAAAACAACTTTTCGCACTTGTGTTGGTGCAGGAAACCACTTTTGCACTTGTATTAGTGTGGAAAAACCACTTTTCGCAGTTGTGTTTGTGTTGAAAAACCCCTTTTCGCACTTGTGTTAGTGTTGAAAAACCACTTTTCGTGCTTGTGTTGGTGAAGGAAACCACTTTTCGCACTTGTGTTAGTGTTGAAAACCCACTTTTCGCACTTGTGTTAGTGTTGAAAACCCACTTTTCACACTTGTGTTAGTGTTGAAAAACCACTTTTCGCTCTTGTGTTGGTGCAGGAAACCACTTTTGCACTTGTATTAGTGTGTAAAAAATACTTTTTGCACTTGTGATAGTGTTGAAAAACCACTTTTTGCACTTGTGTTAGTGTTGAAAAACCACTTTTCGCACTTGTGTTGGTGCAGGAAACCACCTTTGCACTTGCATTAGTGTGGAAAAAACACTTTTTGCACTTGTGATAGTGTTGAAAAACCACTTTTCGCACTTGTGTTAGTGTTGAAAAACCACTTTTCGCACTTGTGTTGGTGCAGGAAACCACTTTTGCACTTGTATTAGTGTGGAAAAACCACTTTTCGCACTTGTGTAAGTGTTGAAAAACCACTTTTCGCACTTGTGTTAGTGTTGAAAAACCACTTTTCGCACTTGTGTTGGTGCAGGAAACCACTTTTGCACTTGTATTAGTGTGGAAAAACCACTTTTCGCACTTGTGTTAGTGTTGAAAAACCACTTTTCGCACTTGTGTTAGTGTTGAAAAACCACTTTTCGCACTTGTGTTAGTGTTGAAAAACCACTTTTCGCACCTGTGTTAGTGTTGAAAAACCACTTTTGCACTTGTATTAGTGTGGAAAAACCACTTTTCGCACTTGTATTAGTGTGGAAAAAACACTTTTTGCACTTGTGTTAGTGTTGAAAAACCACTTTTCGCACTTGTGTTGGTGCAGGAAACCACTTTTGCACTTGTATTAGTGTGGAAAAAACACTTTTTGCACTTGTGATCGTGTTGAAAAACCACTTTTCGCACGTGTTAGTGTTGAAAAACCACTTTTCGCACTTGTGTTAGTGTTGAAAAACCACCTTTTCGCACTTGTGTTAGTGTTGAAAAACCACTTTTCGCACTTGTGTTGGTGCAGGAAACCACTTTTGCACTTGTATTAGTGTGGAAAAAACACTTTTTGGACTTGTGTTAGTGTTGAAAAACCACTTTTCGCACTTGTGTTAGTGAAGGAAACCACTTTTCGCACTTGTGTTCATGTTGAAAACCTACTTTTCGCACTTGTGTTGGTGCAGGAAACCACTTTTGCACTTGTATTAGTGTGGAAAAAACACTTTTTGCACTTGTGATAGTGTTGAAAAACCACTTTTCGCACTTGTGTTAGTGTTGAAAAACCACTTTTCGCACTGGTGTTGGTGAAGGAAACCACTTTTCGCACTTGTGTTAGTGTTGAAAACCCACTTTTCGCACATGTGTTAGTGAAGGAAACCACTTTTCGCACTTGTGTTGGTGCAGGAAACCACTTTTGCACTTGTATTAGTGTGGAAAAAACACTTTTTGCACTTGTGTTAGTGTTGAAAAACCACTTTTCGCACTTGTGTTAGTGTTGAAAAACCACTTTTCGCACGTGTTGGTGCAGGAAACCACTTTTGCACTTGTATTAGTGTGGAAAAAACACTTTTTGCACTTGTGTTAGTGTTTAAAAACCACTTTTCGCACTTGTGTTAGTGAAGGAAACCACTTTTCGCACTTGTGTTAGTGTTGAAAACCCACTTTTCGCACTTGTGTTAGTGTTGAAAAACCACTTTTCGCACTTGTGTTGGTGCAGGAAACCACTTTTGCACTTGTATTAGTGTGGAAAAACCACTTTTCACACTTGTGTTAGTGAAGGAAACCACTTTTGCACTTGTATTAATGTGGAAAAAACACTTTTGGCACTTGTGATAGTGTTGAAAAACCACTTTTCACACTTGTGTTAGTGTTGAAAAACCACTTTTCGCACCTGTGTTGGTGCAGGAAACCACTTTTGCACTTGTATTAGTGTGGAGAAACCACTTTTTGCCCTTGTGATAGTGTTGAAAAACCACTTTTTGCACTTGTGTTCGTGTTGAAAAACCACTTTTCGCACTTGTGTTGGTGCAGGAAACCACTTTTGCACTTGCATTAGTGTGGAAAACCACTTTTCGCACTTGTGTTAGTGTTGAAAAAACACTTTTTGCACTTGGGTTAGTGTTGAAAAACCACTTTTCGCACATGTGTTGGTGCAGGAAACCACTTTTGCACTTGTATTAGTGTGGAAAAACCACTTTTCGCACTTGTGTTAGTGTTGAAAAACCACTTTTCGCACTTGTGTTAGTGTTGAAAAACCACTTTTCACACTTGTGTTGGTGCAGGAAACCACCTTTGCACTTGTATTAGTGTGGAAAACCACTTTTCGCACTTGTGTTAGTGTTGAAAAACCACATTTCGCACTTGTGTTAGTGTTGAAAACCCACTTTTCGCACTTGTGTTGGTGCAGGAAACCACTTTTGCACTTGTATTAGTGTGGAAAAAACACTTTTTGCACTTGTGATAGTGTTGAAAAACCACTTTTCGCACTTGTGTTAGTGTTGAAAAACCACTTTTCGCACTTGTATTAGTGTGGAAAAAACACTTTTTGCACTTGTGATAGTGTTGAAAAACCACTTTTCGCACTTGTGTTAGTGTTGAAAAACCACTTTTCGCACTTGTGTTGGTGCAGGAAACCACTTTTGCACTTGTATTAGTGTGGAAAAAACACTTTTTGCACTTGTGTTAGTGTTGAAAAACCACTTTTTGCACTTGTGTTAGTGAAGGAAACCACTTTTCGCACTTGTGTTAGTGTTGAAAACCCACTTTTCGCACTTGTGTTAGTGTTGAAAAACCACTTTTCGCACTTGTATTGGTGCAGGAAACCAACCACTTTTGCACTAGTATTAGTGTGAAAAAACCACTTTTCGCACTTGTGTTAGTGAAGGAAACCACTTTTGCACTTGTATTAGTGTGGAAAAAACACTTTTTGCACTAGTGATAGTGTTGAAAAACCACTTTTCGCACTTGTGTTAGTGTTGAAAAACCACTTTTCGCACTTGTGTTGGTGCAGGAAACCACTTTTGCACTTGTATTAGTGTGGAAAAACCACTTTTCGCACTTGTGTTAGTGTTGAAAAAACACTTTTTGCACTTGTGATGGTGTTGAAAAACCACTTTTCGCACTTGTGTTGGTGCAGAAAACCACTTTTGCACTTGTATTAGTGTGGAAAAACCACTTTTCGCACTTGTGTTAGTGTTGAAAAACCACTTTTCGCACTTGTGTTAGTGTTGAAAAACCACTTTTCGCACTTGTGTTGGTGCAGGAAACCACTTTTGCACTTGTATTAGTGTGGAAAAAACACTTTTTGCACTTGTGTTAGTGTTGAAAACCCACTTTTCGCACTTGTGTTAGTGAAGGAAACCACTTTTCGCACTTGTGTTAGTGTTGAAATCCCACTTTTCGCACTTGTGTTAGTGTTGAAAAACCACTTTTCGCACTTGTATTGGTGCAGGAAACCAACCACTTTTGCACTTGTATTAGTGTGGAAAAACCACTTTTCGCACTTGTGTTAGTGAAGGAAACCACTTTTGCACTTGTATTAGTGTGGAAAAAACACTTTTTGCACTAGTGATAGTGTTGAAAAACCACTTTTCGCACTTGTGTTAGTGTTGAAAAACCACTTTTCGCACTTGTGTTGGTGCAGGAAACCACTTTTGCACTTGTATTAGTGTGGAAAAACCACTTTTCGCACTTGTGTTAGGGTTGAAAAACCACCTTTTCGCACTTGTGTTAGTGTTGAAAAACCACTTTTCGCACTTGTGTTGGTGCAGGAAACCACTTTTGCACTTGTATTAGTGTGGAAAAAACACTTTTTGGACTTGTGTTAGTGTTGAAAAACCACTTTTCGCACTTGTGTTAGTGAAGGAAACCACTTTTCGCACTTGTGTTCATGTTGAAAACCTACTTTTCGCACTTGTGTTGGTGCAGGAAACCACTTTTGCACTTGTATTAGTGTGGAAAAAACACTTTTTGCACTTGTGATAGTGTTGAAAAACCACTTTTCGCACTTGTGTTAGTGTTGAAAAACCACTTTTCGCACTGGTGTTGGTGAAGGAAACCACTTTTCGCACTTGTGTTAGTGTTGAAAACCCACTTTTCGCACATGTGTTAGTGAAGGAAACCACTTTTCGCACTTGTGTTGGTGCAGGAAACCACTTTTGCACTTGTATTAGTGTGGAAAAAACACTTTTTGCACTTGTGTTAGTGTTGAAAAACCACTTTTCGCACTTGTGTTAGTGTTGAAAAACCACTTTTCGCACGTGTTGGTGCAGGAAACCACTTTTGCACTTGTATTAGTGTGGAAAAAACACTTTTTGCACTTGTGTTAGTGTTTAAAAACCACTTTTCGCACTTGTGTTAGTGAAGGAAACCACTTTTCGCACTTGTGTTAGTGTTGAAAACCCACTTTTCGCACTTGTGTTAGTGTTGAAAAACCACTTTTCGCACTTGTGTTGGTGCAGGAAACCACTTTTGCACTTGTATTAGTGTGGAAAAACCACTTTTCACACTTGTGTTAGTGAAGGAAACCACTTTTGCACTTGTATTAATGTGGAAAAAACACTTTTGGCACTTGTGATAGTGTTGAAAAACCACTTTTCACACTTGTGTTAGTGTTGAAAAACCACTTTTCGCACCTGTGTTGGTGCAGGAAACCACTTTTGCACTTGTATTAGTGTGGAGAAACCACTTTTTGCCCTTGTGATAGTGTTGAAAAACCACTTTTTGCACTTGTGTTCGTGTTGAAAAACCACTTTTCGCACTTGTGTTGGTGCAGGAAACCACTTTTGCACTTGCATTAGTGTGGAAAACCACTTTTCGCACTTGTGTTAGTGTTGAAAAAACACTTTTTGCACTTGGGTTAGTGTTGAAAAACCACTTTTCGCACATGTGTTGGTGCAGGAAACCACTTTTGCACTTGTATTAGTGTGGAAAAACCACTTTTCGCACTTGTGTTAGTGTTGAAAAACCACTTTTCGCACTTGTGTTAGTGTTGAAAAACCACTTTTCACACTTGTGTTGGTGCAGGAAACCACCTTTGCACTTGTATTAGTGTGGAAAACCACTTTTCGCACTTGTGTTAGTGTTGAAAAACCACATTTCGCACTTGTGTTAGTGTTGAAAACCCTCTTTTCGCACTTGTGTTGGTGCAGGAAACCACTTTTGCACTTGTATTAGTGTGGAAAAAACACTTTTTGCACTTGTGATAGTGTTGAAAAACCACTTTTCGCACTTGTGTTAGTGTTGAAAAACCACTTTTCGCACTTGTATTAGTGTGGAAAAAACACTTTTTGCACTTGTGATAGTGTTGAAAAACCACTTTTCGCACTTGTGTTAGTGTTGAAAAACCACTTTTCGCACTTGTGTTGGTGCAGGAAACCACTTTTGCACTTGCATTAGTGTGGAAAAAACACTTTTTGCACTTGTGTTAGTGTTGAAAAACCACTTTTTGCACTTGTGTTAGTGAAGGAAACCACTTTTCGCACTTGTGTTAGTGTTGAAAACCCACTTTTCGCACTTGTGTTAGTGTTGAAAAACCACTTTTCGCACTTGTATTGGTGCAGGAAACCAACCACTTTTGCACTAGTATTAGTGTGGAAAAACCACTTTTCGCACTTGTGTTAGTGAAGGAAACCACTTTTGCACTTGTATTAGTGTGGAAAAAACACTTTTTGCACTAGTGATAGTGTTGAAAAACCACTTTTCGCACTTGTGTTAGTGTTGAAAAACCACTTTTCGCACTTGTGTTGGTGCAGGAAACCACTTTTGCACTTGTATTAGTGTGGAAAAACCACTTTTCGCACTTGTGTTAGTGTTGAAAAAACACTTTTTGCACTTGTGATGGTGTTGAAAAACCACTTTTCGCACTTGTGTTGGTGCAGAAAACCACTTTTGCACTTGTATTAGTGTGGAAAAACCACTTTTCGCACTTGTGTTAGTGTTGAAAAACCACTTTTCGCACTTGTGTTAGTGTTGAAAAACCACTTTTCGCACTTGTGTTGGTGCAGGAAACCACTTTTGCACTTGTATTAGTGTGGAAAAAACACTTTTTGCACTTGTGTTAGTGTTGAAAACCCACTTTTCGCACTTGTGTTAGTGAAGGAAACCACTTTTCGCACTTGTGTTAGTGTTGAAATCCCACTTTTCGCACTTGTGTTAGTGTTGAAAAACCACTTTTCGCACTTGTATTGGTGCAGGAAACCAACCACTTTTGCACTTGTATTAGTGTGGAAAAACCACTTTTCGCACTTGTGTTAGTGAAGGAAACCACTTTTGCACTTGTATTAGTGTGGAAAAAACACTTTTTGCACTAGTGATAGTGTTGAAAAACCACTTTTCGCACTTGTGTTAGTGTTGAAAAATCACTTTTCGCACTTGTGTTGGTGCAGGAAACCACTTTTGCACTTGTATTAGTGTGGAAAAACCACTTTTCGCACTTGTGTTAGGGTTGAAAAACCACTTTTCGCACTTGTGTTAGTGTTGAAAAACCACTTTTCGCACTTGTGTTAGTGTTGAAAAACCACTTTTTGCACTTGTGTTAGTGTGGAAAAAACACTTTTTGCACTTGTATTAGTGTGGAAAAAACACTTTTTGGACTTGTGTTAGTGTTGAAAAACCACTTTTCGCACTTGTGTTAGTGAAGGAAACCACTTTTCGCACTTGTGTTCATGTTGAAAACCCACTTTTCGCACTTGCGTTGGTGCAGGAAACCACTTTTGCACTTGTATTAGTGTGGAAAAAACACTTTTTGCACTTGTGATAGTGTTGAAAAACCACTTTTCGCACTTGTGTTAGTGTTGAAAAACCACTTTTCGCACTGGTGTTGGTGAAGGGAACCACTTTTCGCACTTGTGTTAGTGTTGAAAACCCACTTTTCGCACATGTGTTAGTGAAGGAAACCACTTTTCGCACTTGTGTTGGTGCAGGAAACCACTTTTGCACTTGTATTAGTGTGGAAAAAACACTTTTTGCACTTGTGTTAGTGTTGAAAAACCACTTTTCGCACTTGTGTTAGTGTTGAAAAACCACTTTTCGCACGTGTTGGTGCAGGAAACCACTTTTGCACTTGTATTAGTGTGGAAAAAACACTTTTTGCACTTGTGTTATTGTTGAAAAACCACTTTTCGCACTTGTGTTAGTGAAGGAAACCACTTTTCGCACTTGTGTTAGTGTTGAAAACCCACTTTTCGCACTTGTGTTAGTGTTGAAAAACCACTTTTCGCACTTGTGTTGGTGCAGGAAACCACTTTTGCACTTGTATTAGTGTGGAAAAACCACTTTTCACACTTGTGTTGGTGCAGGAAACCACTTTTGCACTTGTATTAGTGTGGAAAAAACACTTTTTGCACTTGTGATAGTGTTGAAAAACCACTTTTCGCACTTGTGTTAGTGTTGAAAAACCACTTTTCGCACTTGTATTAGTGTGGAAAAAACACTTTTTGCACTTGTGATAGTGTTGAAAAACGACTTTTCGCACTTGTGTTAGTGTTGAAAAACCACTTTTCGCACTTGTGTTGGTGCAGGAAACCACTTTTGCACCTGTATTAGTGTGGAAAAACACTTTTTGCACTTGTGTTAGTGTTGAAAAACCACTTTTCGCACTTGTGTTAGTGAAGGAAACCACTTTTCGCACTTGTGTTAGTGTTGAAAACCCACTTTTCGCACTTGTGTTAGTGTTGAAAAACCACTTTTCGCACTTGTATTGGTGCAGGAAACCAACCACTTTTGCACTTGTATTAGTGTGGAAAAACCACTTTTCGCACTTGTGTTAGTGTAGGAAACCACTTTTGCACTTGTATTAGTGTGGAAAAAACACTTTTTGCACTTGTGATAGTGTTGAAAAACCACTTTTCGCACTTGTGTTAGTGTTGAAAAACCACTTTTCGCACTTGTGTTGGTGCAGGAAACCACTTTTGCACTTGTATTAGTGTGGAAAAACCACTTTTCGCACTTGTGTTAGTGTTGAAAAAACACTTTTTGCACTTGTGATGGTGTTGAAAAACCACTTTTCGCACTTGTGTTAGTGTTGAAAAACCACTTTTCGCACTTGTGTTAGTGTTGAAAAACAACTTTTCGCACTTGTGTTGGTGCAGGAAACCACTTTTGCACTTGTATTAGTGTGGAAAAACCACTTTTCGCAGTTGTGTTTGTGTTGAAAAACCCCTTTTCGCACTTGTGTTAGTGTTGAAAAACCACTTTTCGTACTTGTGTTGGTGAAGGAAACCACTTTTCGCACTTGTGTTAGTGTTGAAAACCCACTTTTCGCACTTGTGTTAGTGTTGAAAACCCACTTTTCACACTTGTGTTAGTGTTGAAAAACCACTTTTCGCTCTTGTGTTGGTGCAGGAAACCACTTTTGCACTTGTATTAGTGTGTAAAAAATACTTTTTGCACTTGTGATAGTGTTGAAAAACCACTTTTTGCACTTGTGTTAGTGTTGAAAAACCACTTTTCGCACTTGTGTTGGTGCAGGAAACCACCTTTGCACTTGCATTAGTGTGGAAAAAACACTTTTTGCACTTGTGATAGTGTTGAAAAACCACTTTTCGCACTTGTGTTAGTGTTGAAAAACCACTTTTCGCACTTGTGTTGGTGCAGGAAACCACTTTTGCACTTGTATTAGTGTGGAAAAACCACTTTTCGCACTTGTGTAAGTGTTGAAAAACCACTTTTCGCACTTGTGTTAGTGTTGAAAAACCACTTTTCGCACTTGTGTTGGTGCAGGAAACCACTTTTGCACTTGTATTATTGTGGAAAAACCACTTTTCGCACTTGTGTTAGTGTTGAAAAACCACTTTTCGCACTTGTGTTAGTGTTGAAAAACCACTTTTCGCACTTGTGTTAGTGTTGAAAAACCACTTTTCGCACCTGTGTTAGTGTTGAAAAACCACTTTTGCACTTGTATTAGTGTGGAAAAAACACTTTTTGCACTTGTGTTAGTGTTGAAAAACCACTTTTCGCACTTGTGTTAGTGAAGGAAACCACTTTTCGCACTTGCGTTAGTGTTGAAAACCCACTTTTCGCACTTGTGTTAGTGTTGAAAAACCACTTTTCGCACTTGTGTTGGTGCAGGAAACCACTTTTGCACTTGTATTAGTGTGGAAAAAACACTTTTTGCACTTGTGTTATTGTTGAAAAACCACTTTTCGCACTTGTGTTAGTGAAGGAAACCACTTTTCGCACTTGTGTTAGTGTTGAAAACCCACTTTTCGCACTTGTGTTAGTGTTGAAAAACCACTTTTCGCACTTGTGTTGGTGCAGGAAACCACTTTTGCACTTGTATTAGTGTGGAAAAACCACTTTTCACACTTGTGTTGGTGCAGGAAACCACTTTTGCACTTGTATTAGTGTGGAAAAAACACTTTTTGCACTTGTGATAGTGTTGAAAAACCACTTTTCACACTTGTGTTAGTGTTGAAAAACCACTTTTCGCACTTGTATTAGTGTGGAAAAAACACTTTTTGCACTTGTGATAGTGTTGAAAAACCACTTTTCGCACTTGTGTTAGTGTTGAAAAACCACTTTTCGCACTTGTGTTGGTGCAGGAAACCACTTTTGCACCTGTATTAGTGTGGAAAAACACTTTTTGCACTTGTGTTAGTGTTGAAAAACCACTTTTCGCCCTTGTGTTAGTGAAGGAAACCACTTTTCGCACTTGTGTTAGTGTTGAAAACCCACTTTTCGCACTTGTGTTAGTGTTGAAAAACCACTTTTCGCACTTGTATTGGTGCAGGAAACCAACCACTTTTGCACTTGTATTAGTGTGGAAAAACCACTTTTCGCACTTGTGTTAGTGTAGGAAACCACTTTTGCACTTGTATTAGTGTGGAAAAAACACTTTTTGCACTTGTGATAGTGTTGAAAAACCACTTTTCGCACTTGTGTTAGTGTTTAAAAACCACTTTTCGCACTTGTGTTGGTGCAGGAAACCACTTTTGCACTTGTATTAGTGTGGAAAAACCACTTTTCGCACTTGTGTTAGTGTTGAAAAAACACTTTTCGCACTTGTGTTAGTGTTGAAAAACCACTTTTCGCACTTGTGTTAGTGTTGAAAAACAACTTTTCGCATTTGTGTTGGTGCAGGAAACCACTTTTGCACTTGTATTAGTGTGGAAAAACCACTTTTCGCAGTTGTGTTTGTGTTGAAAAACCCCTTTTCGCACTTGTGTTAGTGTTGAAAAACCACTTTTCGTACTTGTGTTGGTGAAGGAAACCACTTTTCGCACTTGTGTTAGTGTTGAAAACCCACTTTTCGCACTTGTGTTAGTGTTGAAAACCCACTTTTCACACTTGTGTTAGTGTTGAAAAACCACTTTTCGCTCTTGTGTTGGTGCAGGAAACCACTTTTGCACTTGTATTAGTGTGTAAAAAATACTTTTTGCACTTGTGATAGTGTTGAAAAACCACTTTTTGCACTTGTGTTAGTGTTGAAAAACCACTTTTCGCACTTGTGTTGGTGCAGGAAACCACCTTTGCACTTGCATTAGTGTGGAAAAAAACACTTTTTGCACTTGTGATAGTGTTGAAAAACCACTTTTCGCACTTGTGTTAGTGTTGAAAAACCACTTTTCGCACTTGTGTTGGTGCAGGAAACCACTTTTGCACTTGTATTAGTGTGGAAAAACCACTTTTCGCACTTGTGTAAGTGTTGAAAAACCACTTTTCGCACTTGTGTTAGTGTTGAAAAACCACTTTTCGCACTTGTGTTGGTGCAGGAAACCACTTTTGCACTTGTATTATTGTGGAAAAACCACTTTTCGCACTTGTGTTAGTGTTGAAAAACCACTTTTCGCACTTGTGTTAGTGTTGAAAAACCACTTTTCGCACTTGTGTTAGTGTTGAAAAACCAATTTTCGCACCTGTGTTAGTGTTGAAAAACCACTTTTGCACTTGTATTAGTGTGGAAAAAACACTTTTTGCACTTGTGTTAGTGTTGAAAAACCACTTTTCGCACTTGTGTTAGTGAAGGAAACCACTTTCCGCACTTGTGTTAGTGTTGAAAACCCACTTTTCGCACTTGTGTTAGTGTTGAAAAACATTTTTCGCACTTGTGTTGGTGCAGGAAACCACTTTTGCACTTGTATTAGTGTGGAAAAACCACTTTTCACACTTGTGTTAGTGAAGGAAACCACTTTTGCACTTGTATTAGTGTGGAAAAAACACTTTTTGCACTTGTGATAGTGTTGAAAAACCACTTTTCGCACTTGTGTTAGTGTTGAAAAACCACTTTTCGCACTTGTGTTAGTGTTGAAAAACCACTTTTCGCACCTGTGTTAGTGTTGAAAAACCACTTTTGCACTTGTATTAGTGTGGAAAAACCACTTTTCGCACTTGTATTAGTGTGGAAAAAACACTTTTTGCACTTGTGTTAGTGTTGAAAAACCACTTTTCGCACTTGTGTTGGTGCAGGAAACCACTTTTGCACTTGTATTAGTGTGGAAAAAACACTTTTTGCACTTGTGATCGTGTTGAAAAACCACTTTTCGCACGTGTTAGTGTTGAAAAACCACTTTTCGCACTTGTGTTAGTGTTGAAAAACCACCTTTTCGCACTTGTGTTAGTGTTGAAAAACCACTTTTCGCACTTGTGTTGGTGCAGGAAACCACTTTTGCACTTGTATTAGTGTGGAAAAAACACTTTTTGGACTTGTGTTAATGTTGAAAAACCACTTTTCGCACTTGTGTTAGTGAAGGAAACCACTTTTCGCACTTGTGTTCATGTTGAAAACCACTTTTCGCACATGTGTTGGTGCAGGAAACCACTTTTGCACTTGTATTAGTGTGGAAAAACCACTTTTCGCACTTGTGTTAGTGTTGAAAAACCACTTTTCGCACTTGTGTTAGTGTTGAAAAACCACTTTTCGCACTTGTGTTGGTGCAGAAAACCACTTTTGCACTTGTATTAGTGTGGAAAAACCACTTTTCGCACTTGTGTTAGTGTTGAAAAACCACTTTTCGCACTTGTGTTAGTGTTGAAAAACCACTTTTCGCACTTGTGTTGGTGCAGGAAACCACTTTTGCACTTGTATTAGTGTGGAAAAAACACTTTTTGCACTTGTGTTAGTGTTGAAAACCCACTTTTCGCACTTGTGTTAGTGAAGGAAACCACTTTTCGCACTTGTGTTAGTGTTGAAATCCCACTTTTCGCACTTGTGTTAGTGTTGAAAAACCACTTTTCGCACTTGTATTGGTGCAGGAAACCAACCACTTTTGCACTTGTATTAGTGTGGAAAAACCACTTTTCGCACTTGTGTTAGTGAAGGAAACCACTTTTGCACTTGTATTAGTGTGGAAAAAACACTTTTTGCACTAGTGATAGTGTTGAAAAACCACTTTTCGCACTTGTGTTAGTGTTGAAAAACCACTTTTCGCACTTGTGTTGGTGCAGGAAACCACTTTTGCACTTGTATTAGTGTGGAAAAACCACTTTTCGCACTTGTGTTAGGGTTGAAAAACCACTTTTCGCACTTGTGTTAGTGTTGAAAAACCACTTTTCGCACTTGTGTTAGTGTTGAAAAACCACTTTTTGCACTTGTGTTAGTGTGGAAAAAACACTTTTTGCACTTGTATTAGTGTGGAAAAAACACTTTTTGGACTTGTGTTAGTGTTGAAAAACCACTTTTCGCACTTGTGTTAGTGAAGGAAACCACTTTTCGCACTTGTGTTCATGTTGAAAACCCACTTTTCGCACTTGTGTTGGTGCAGGAAACCACTTTTGCACTTGTATTAGTGTGGAAAAAACACTTTTTGCACTTGTGATAGTGTTGAAAAACCACTTTTCGCACTTGTGTTAGTGTTGAAAAACCACTTTTCGCACTGGTGTTGGTGAAGGGAACCACTTTTCGCACTTGTGTTAGTGTTGAAAACCCACTTTTCGCACATGTGTTAGTGAAGGAAACCACTTTTCGCACTTGTGTTGGTGCAGGAAACCACTTTTGCACTTGTATTAGTGTGGAAAAAACACTTTTTGCACTTGTGTTAGTGTTGAAAAACCACTTTTCGCACTTGTGTTAGTGTTGAAAAACCACTTTTCGCACGTGTTGGTGCAGGAAACCACTTTTGCACTTGTATTAGTGTGGAAAAAACACTTTTTGCACTTGTGTTATTGTTGAAAAACCACTTTTCGCACTTGTGTTAGTGAAGGAAACCACTTTTCGCACTTGTGTTAGTGTTGAAAACCCACTTTTCGCACTTGTGTTAGTGTTGAAAAACCACTTTTCGCACTTGTGTTGGTGCAGGAAACCACTTTTGCACTTGTATTAGTGTGGAAAAACCACTTTTCACACTTGTGTTGGTGCAGGAAACCACTTTTGCACTTGTATTAGTGTGGAAAAAACACTTTTTGCACTTGTGATAGTGTTGAAAAACCACTTTTCGCACTTGTGTTAGTGTTGAAAAACCACTTTTCGCACTTGTATTAGTGTGGAAAAAACACTTTTTGCACTTGTGATAGTGTTGAAAAACGACTTTTCGCACTTGTGTTAGTGTTGAAAAACCACTTTTCGCACTTGTGTTGGTGCAGGAAACCACTTTTGCACCTGTATTAGTGTGGAAAAACACTTTTTGCACTTGTGTTAGTGTTGAAAAACCACTTTTCGCACTTGTGTTAGTGAAGGAAACCACTTTTCGCACTTGTGTTAGTGTTGAAAACCCACTTTTCGCACTTGTGTTAGTGTTGAAAAACCACTTTTCGCACTTGTATTGGTGCAGGAAACCAACCACTTTTGCACTTGTATTAGTGTGGAAAAACCACTTTTCGCACTTGTGTTAGTGTAGGAAACCACTTTTGCACTTGTATTAGTGTGGAAAAAACACTTTTTGCACTTGTGATAGTGTTGAAAAACCACTTTTCGCACTTGTGTTAGTGTTGAAAAACCACTTTTCGCACTTGTGTTGGTGCAGGAAACCACTTTTGCACTTGTATTAGTGTGGAAAAACCACTTTTCGCACTTGTGTTAGTGTTGAAAAAACACTTTTTGCACTTGTGATGGTGTTGAAAAACCACTTTTCGCACTTGTGTTAGTGTTGAAAAACCACTTTTCGCACTTGTGTTAGTGTTGAAAAACAACTTTTCGCACTTGTGTTGGTGCAGGAAACCACTTTTGCACTTGTATTAGTGTGGAAAAACCACTTTTCGCAGTTGTGTTTGTGTTGAAAAACCCCTTTTCGCACTTGTGTTAGTGTTGAAAAACCACTTTTCGTACTTGTGTTGGTGAAGGAAACCACTTTTCGCACTTGTGTTAGTGTTGAAAACCCACTTTTCGCACTTGTGTTAGTGTTGAAAACCCACTTTTCACACTTGTGTTAGTGTTGAAAAACCACTTTTTGCCCTTGTGTTGGTGCAGGAAACCACTTTTGCACTTGTATTAGTGTGTAAAAAATACTTTTTGCACTTGTGATAGTGTTGAAAAACCACTTTTTGCACTTGTGTTAGTGTTGAAAAACCACTTTTCGCACTTGTGTTGGTGCAGGAAACCACCTTTGCACTTGCATTAGTGTGGAAAAAACACTTTTTGCACTTGTGATAGTGTTGAAAAACCACTTTTCGCACTTGTGTTAGTGTTGAAAAACCACTTTTCGCACTTGTGTTGGTGCAGGAAACCACTTTTGCACTTGTATTAGTGTGGAAAAACCACTTTTCGCACTTGTGTAAGTGTTGAAAAACCACTTTTCGCACTTGTGTTAGTGTTGAAAAACCACTTTTCGCACTTGTGTTGGTGCAGGAAACCACTTTTGCACTTGTATTATTGTGGAAAAACCACTTTTCGCACTTGTGTTAGTGTTGAAAAACCACTTTTCGCACTTGTGTTAGTGTTGAAAAACCAGTTTTCGCACTTGTGTTAGTGTTGAAAAACCACTTTTCGCACCTGTGTTAGTGTTGAAAAACCACTTTTGCACTTGTATTAGTGTGGAAAAAACACTTTTTGCACTTGTGTTAGTGTTGAAAAACCACTTTTCGCACTTGTGTTAGTGAAGGAAACCACTTTTCGCACTTGCGTTAGTGTTGAAAACCCACTTTTCGCACTTGTGTTAGTGTTGAAAAACCACTTTTCGCACTTGTGTTGGTGCAGGAAACCACTTTTGCACTTGTATTAGTGTGGAAAAAACACTTTTTGCACTTGTGTTATTGTTGAAAAACCACTTTTCGCACTTGTGTTAGTGAAGGAAACCACTTTTCGCACTTGTGTTAGTGTTGAAAACCCACTTTTCGCACTTGTGTTAGTGTTGAAAAACCACTTTTCGCACTTGTGTTGGTGCAGGAAACCACTTTTGCACTTGTATTAGTGTGGAAAAACCACTTTTCACACTTGTGTTGGTGCAGGAAACCACTTTTGCACTTGTATTAGTGTGGAAAAAACACTTTTTGCACTTGTGATAGTGTTGAAAAACCACTTTTCGCACTTGTGTTAGTGTTGAAAAACCACTTTTCGCACTTGTATTAGTGTGGAAAAAACACTTTTTGCACTTGTGATAGTGTTGAAAAACCACTTTTCGCACTTGTGTTAGTGTTGAAAAACCACTTTTCGCACTTGTGTTGGTGCAGGAAACCACTTTTGCACCTGTATTAGTGTGGAAAAACACTTTTTGCACTTGTGTTAGTGTAGAAAAACCACTTTTCGCACTTGTGTTAGTGAAGGAAACCACTTTTCGCACTTGTGTTAGTGTTGAAAACCCACTTTTCGCACTTGTGTTAGTGTTGAAAAACCACTTTTCGCACTTGTATTGGTGCAGGAAACCAACCACTTTTGCACTTGTATTAGTGTGGAAAAACCACTTTTCGCACTTGTGTTAGTGTAGGAAACCACTTTTGCACTTGTATTAGTGTGGAAAAAACACTTTTTGCACTTGTGATAGTGTTGAAAAACCACTTTTCGCACTTGTGTTAGTGTTGAAAAACCACTTTTCGCACTTGTGTTGGTGCAGGAAACCACTTTTGCACTTGTATTAGTGTGGAAAAACCACTTTTCGCACTTGTGTTAGTGTTGAAAAAACACTTTTCGCACTTGTGTTAGTGTTGAAAAACCACTTTTCGCACTTGTGTTAGTGTTGAAAAACAACTTTTCGCACTTGTGTTGGTGCAGGAAACCACTTTTGCACTTGTATTAGTGTGGAAAAACCACTTTTCGCAGTTGTGTTTGTGTTGAAAATCCCCTTTTCGCACTTGTGTTAGTGTTGAAAAACCACTTTTCGTACTTGTGTTGGTGAAGGAAACCACTTTTCGCACTTGTGTTAGTGTTGAAAACCCACTTTTCGCACTTGTGTTAGTGTTGAAAACCCACTTTTCACACTTGTGTTAGTGTTGAAAAACCACTTTTCGCTCTTGTGTTGGTGCAGGAAACCACTTTTGCACTTGTATTAGTGTGTAAAAAATACTTTTTGCACTTGTGATAGTGTTGAAAAACCACTTTTCGCACTTGTGTTAGTGTTGAAAAACCACTTTTCGCACTTGTGTTGGTGCAGGAAACCACTTTTGCACTTGTATTAGTGTGGAAAAACCACTTTTCGCACTTGTGTAAGTGTTGAAAAAACCACTTTTCGCACTTGTGTTAGTGTTGAAAAACCACTTTTCGCACTTGTGTTGGTGCAGGAAACCACTTTTGCACTTGTATTATTGTGGAAAAACCACTTTTCGCACTTGTGTTAGTGTTGAAAAACCACTTTTCGCACTTGTGTTAGTGTTGAAAAACCACTTTTCGCACTTGTGTTAGTGTTGAAAAACCACTTTTCGCACCTGTGTTAGTGTTGAAAAACCACTTTTGCACTTGTATTAGTGTGGAAAAAACACTTTTTGCACTTGTGTTAGTGTTGAAAAACCACTTTTCGCACTTGTGTTAGTGAAGGAAACCACTTTTCGCACTTGTGTTAGTGTTGAAAACCCACTTTTCGCACTTGTGTTAGTGTTGAAAAACCACTTTTCGCACTTGTGTTGGTGCAGGAAACCACTTTTGCACTTGTATTAGTGTGGAAAAACCACTTTTCACACTTGTGTTAGTGAAGGAAACCACTTTTGCACTTGTATTAGTGTGGAAAAAACACTTTTTGCACTTGTGATAGTGTTGAAAAACCACTTTTCGCACTTGTGTTAGTGTTGAAAAACCACTTTTCGCACTTGTGTTAGTGTTGAAAAACCACTTTTCGCACCTGTGTTAGTGTTGAAAAACCACTTTTGCACTTGTATTAGTGTGGAAAAACCACTTTTCGCACTTGTATTAGTGTGGAAAAAACACTTTTTGCACTTGTGTTAGTGTTGAAAAACCACTTTTCGCACTTGTGTTGGTGCAGGAAACCACTTTTGCACTTGTATTAGTGTGGAAAAAACACTTTTTGCACTTGTGATCGTGTTGAAAAACCACTTTTCGCACGTGTTAGTGTTGAAAAACCACTTTTCGCACTTGTGTTAGTGTTGAAAAACCACCTTTTCGCACTTGTGTTAGTGTTGAAAAACCACTTTTCGCACTTGTGTTGGTGCAGGAAACCACTTTTGCACTTGTATTAGTGTGGAAAAAACACTTTTTGGACTTGTGTTAATGTTGAAAAACCACTTTTCGCACTTGTGTTAGTGAAGGAAACCACTTTTCGCACTTGTGTTCATGTTGAAAACCTACTTTTCGCACTTGTGTTGGTGCAGGAAACCACTTTTGCACTTGTATTAGTGTGGAAAACCCACTTTTCGCACATGTGTTAGTGAAGGAAACCACTTTTCGCACTTGTGTTGGTGCAGGAAACCACTTTTGCACTTGTATTAGTGTGGAAAAAACACTTTTTGCACTTGTGTTAGTGTTGAAAAACAACTTTTCGCACTTGTGTTAGTGTTGAAAAACCACTTTTCGCACGTGTTGGTGCAGGAAACCACTTTTGCACTTGTATTAGTGTGGAAAAAACACTTTTTGCACTTGTGTTAGTGTTGAAAAACCACTTTTCGCACTTGTGTTAGTGAAGGAAATCACTTTTCGCACTTGTGTTAGTGTTGAAAACCCACTTTTCGCACTTGTGTTAGTGTTGAAAAACCACTTTTCGCACTTGTGTTGGTGCAGGAAACCACTTTTGCACTTGTATTAGTGTGGAAAAACCACTTTTCACACTTGTGTTAGTGAAGGAAACCACTTTTGCACTTGTATTAATGTGGAAAAAACACTTTTGGCACTTGTGATAGTGTTGAAAAACCACTTTTCACACTTGTGTTAGTGTTGAAAAACCACTTTTCGCACCTGTGTTGGTGCAGGAAACCACTTTTGCACTTGTATTAGTGTGGAGAAACCACTTTTTGCCCTTGTGATAGTGTTGAAAAACCACTTTTCGCACTTGTGTTCGTGTTGAAAAACCACTTTTCGCACTTGTGTTGGTGCAGGAAACCACTTTAGCACTTGTATTAGTGTGGAAAACCACTTTTCGCACTTGTGTTAGTGTTGAAAAAACACTTTTTGCACTTGGGTTAGTGTTGAAAAACCACTTTTCGCACATGTGTTGGTGCAGGAAACCACTTTTGCACTTGTATTAGTGTGGAAAAAACACTTTTTGCACTTGTGATAGTGTTGAAAAACCACTTTTCGCACTTGTGTTAGTGTTGAAAAAACACTTTTTGCACTTGTGTTAGTGTTGAAAACCCACTTTTCGCACTTGTGTTAGTGTTGAAAAACCACTTTTCGCACTTGTATTGGTGCAGGAAACCAACCACTTTTGCACTTGTATTAGTGTGGAAAAACCACTTTTCGCACTTGTGTTAGTGTAGGAAACCACTTTTGCACTTGTATTAGTGTGGAAAAAACACTTTTTGCACTTGTGATAGTGTTGAAAAACCACTTTTCGCACTTGTGTTAGTGTTGAAAAACCACTTTTCGCACTTGTGTTGGTGCAGGAAACCACTTTTGCACTTGTATTAGTGTGGAAAAACCACTTTTCGCACTTGTGTTAGTGTTGAAAAAACACTTTTCGCACTTGTGTTAGTGTTGAAAAACCACTTTTCGCACTTGTGTTAGTGTTGAAAAACAACTTTTCGCACTTGTGTTGGTGCAGGAAACCACTTTTGCACTTGTATTAGTGTGGAAAAACCACTTTTCGCAGTTGTGTTTGTGTTGAAAATCCCCTTTTCGCACTTGTGTTAGTGTTGAAAAACCACTTTTCGTACTTGTGTTGGTGAAGGAAACCACTTTTCGCACTTGTGTTAGTGTTGAAAACCCACTTTTCGCACTTGTGTTAGTGTTGAAAACCCACTTTTCACACTTGTGTTAGTGTTGAAAAACCACTTTTCGCTCTTGTGTTGGTGCAGGAAACCACTTTTGCACTTGTATTAGTGTGTAAAAAATACTTTTTGCACTTGTGATAGTGTTGAAAAACCACTTTTCGCACTTGTGTTAGTGTTGAAAAACCACTTTTCGCACTTGTGTTGGTGCAGGAAACCACTTTGCACTTGTATTAGTGTGGAAAAACCACTTTTCGCACTTGTTAAGTGTTGAAAAACCACTTTTCGCACTTGTGTTAGTGTTGAAAAACCACTTTTCGCACTTGTGTTGGTGCAGGAAACCACTTTTGCACTTGTATTATTGTGGAAAAACCACTTTTCGCACTTGTGTTAGTGTTGAAAAACCACTTTTCGCACTTGTGTTAGTGTTGAAAAACCACTTTTCGCACTTGTGTTAGTGTTGAAAAACCACTTTTCGCACCTGTGTTAGTGTTGAAAAACCACTTTTGCACTTGTATTAGTGTGGAAAAAACACTTTTTGCACTTGTGTTAGTGTTGAAAAACCACTTTTCGCACTTGTGTTAGTGAAGGAAACCACTTTTCGCACTTGTGTTAGTGTTGAAAACCCACTTTTCGCACTTGTGTTAGTGTTGAAAAACCACTTTTCACACTTGTGTTGGTGCAGGAAACCACTTTTGCACTTGTATTAGTGTGGAAAAACCACTTTTCACACTTGTGTTAGTGAAGGAAACCACTTTTGCACTTGTATTAGTGTGGAAAAAACACTTTTTGCACTTGTGATAGTGTTGAAAAACCACTTTTCGCACTTGTGTTAGTGTTGAAAAACCACTTTTCGCACTTGTGTTAGTGTTGAAAAACCACTTTTCGCACCTGTGTTAGTGTTGAAAAACCACTTTTGCACTTGTATTAGTGTGGAAAAACCACTTTTCGCACTTGTATTAGTGTGGAAAAAAACACTTTTTGCACTTGTGTTAGTGTTGAAAAACCACTTTTCGCACTTGTGTTGGTGCAGAAACCACTTTTGCACTTGTATTAGTGTGGAAAAAACACTTTTTGCACTTGTGATCGTGTTGAAAAACCACTTTTCGCACGTGTTAGTGTTGAAAAACCACTTTTCGCACTTGTGTTAGTGTTGAAAAACCACCTTTTCGCACTTGTGTTAGTGTTGAAAAACCACTTTTCGCACTTGTGTTGGTGCAGGAAACCACTTTTGCACTTGTATTAGTGTGGAAAAAACACTTTTTGGACTTGTGTTAATGTTGAAAAACCACTTTTCGCACTTGTGTTAGTGAAGGAAACCACTTTTCGCACTTGTGTTCATGTTGAAAACCTACTTTTCGCACTTGTGTTGGTGCAGGAAACCACTTTTGCACTTGTATTAGTGTGGAAAACCCACTTTTCGCACATGTGTTAGTGAAGGAAACCACTTTTCGCACTTGTGTTGGTGCAGGAAACCACTTTTGCACTTGTATTAGTGTGGAAAAAACACTTTTTGCACTTGTGTTAGTGTTGAAAAACAACTTTTCGCACTTGTGTTAGTGTTGAAAAACCACTTTTCGCACGTGTTGGTGCAGGAAACCACTTTTGCACTTGTATTAGTGTGGAAAAAACACTTTTTGCACTTGTGTTAGTGTTGAAAAACCACTTTTCGCACTTGTGTTAGTGAAGGAAATCACTTTTCGCACTTGTGTTTAGTGTTGAAAACCCACTTTTCGCACTTGTGTTAGTGTTGAAAAACCACTTTTCGCACTTGTGTTGGTGCAGGAAACCACTTTTGCACTTGTATTAGTGTGGAAAAACCACTTTTCACACTTGTGTTAGTGAAGGAAACCACTTTTGCACTTGTATTAATGTGGAAAAAACACTTTTGGCACTTGTGATAGTGTTGAAAAACCACTTTTCACACTTGTGTTAGTGTTGAAAAACCACTTTTCGCACCTGTGTTGGTGCAGGAAACCACTTTTGCACTTGTATTAGTGTGGAGAAACCACTTTTTGCCCTTGTGATAGTGTTGAAAAACCACTTTTCGCACTTGTGTTCGTGTTGAAAAACCACTTTTCGCACTTGTGTTGGTGCAGGAAACCACTTTAGCACTTGTATTAGTGTGGAAAACCACTTTTCGCACTTGTGTTAGTGTTGAAAAAACACTTTTTGCACTTGGGTTAGTGTTGAAAAACCACTTTTCGCACATGTGTTGGTGCAGGAAACCACTTTTGCACTTGTATTAGTGTGGAAAAACCACTTTTCGCACTTGTGTTAGTGTTGAAAAACCACTTTTCGCACTTGTGTTAGTGTTGAAAAACCACTTTTCACACTTGTGTTGGTGCAGGAAACCACCTTTGCACTTGTATTAGTGTGGAAAACCACTTTTCGCACTTGTGTTAGTGTTGAAAAACCACTTTTCGCACTTGTGTTAGTGTTGAAAACCCACTTTTCGCACTTGTGTTGGTGCAGGAAACCACTTTTGCACTTGTATTAGTGTGGAAAAAACACTTTTTGCACTTGTGATAGTGTTGAAAAACCACTTTTCGCACTTGTGTTAGTGTTGAAAAACCACTTTTCGCACTTGTATTAGTGTGGAAAAAACACTTTTTGCACTTGTGATAGTGTTGAAAAACCACTTTTCGCACTTGTGTTAGTGTTGAAAAACCACTTTTCGCACTTGTGTTGGTGCAGGAAACCACTTTTGCACTTGTATTAGTGTGGAAAAAACACTTTTTGCACTTGTGTTAGTGTTGAAAAACCACTTTTTGCACTTGTGTTAGTGAAGGAAACCACTTTTCGCACTTGTGTTAGTGTTGAAAACCCACTTTTCGCACTTGTGTTAGTGTTGAAAAACCACTTTTCGCACTTTTATTGGTGCAGGAAACCAACCACTTTTGCACTAGTATTAGTGTGGAAAAACCACTTTTCGCACTTGTGTTAGTGAAGGAAACCACTTTTGCACTTGTATTAGTGTGGAAAAAACACTTTTTGCACTAGTGATAGTGTTGAAAAACCACTTTTCGCACTTGTGTTAGTGTTGAAAAACCACTTTTCGCACTTGTGTTGGTGCAGGAAACCACTTTTGCACTTGTATTAGTGTGGAAAAAACCACTTTTCGCACTTGTGTTAGTGTTGAAAAAAACACTTTTTGCACTTGTGATGGTGTTGAAAAACCACTTTTCGCACTTGTGTTGGTGCAGAAAACCACTTTTGCACTTGTATTAGTGTGGAAAAACCACTTTTCGCACTTGTGTTAGTGTTGAAAAACCACTTTTCGCACTTGTGTTAGTGTTGAAAAACCACTTTTCGCACTTGTGTTGGTGCAGGAAACCACTTTTGCACTTGTATTAGTGTGGAAAAAACACTTTTTGCACTTGTGTTAGTGTTGAAAACCCACTTTTCGCACTTGTGTTAGTGAAGGAAACCACTTTTCGCACTTGTGTTAGTGTTGAAATCCCACTTTTCGCACTTGTGTTAGTGTTGAAAAACCACTTTTCGCACTTGTATTGGTGCAGGAAACCAACCACTTTTGCACTTGTATTAGTGTGGAAAAACCACTTTTCGCACTTGTGTTAGTGAAGGAAACCACTTTTGCACTTGTATTAGTGTGGAAAAAACACTTTTTGCACTAGTGATAGTGTTGAAAAACCACTTTTCGCACTTGTGTTAGTGTTGAAAAACCACTTTTCGCACTTGTGTTGGTGCAGGAAACCACTTTTGCACTTGTATTAGTGTGGAAAAACCACTTTTCGCACTTGTGTTAGGGTTGAAAAACCACTTTTCGCACTTGTGTTAGTGTGGAAAAAACACTTTTTGCACTTGTATTAGTGTGGAAAAAACACTTTTTGGACTTGTGTTAGTGTTGAAAAACCACTTTTCGCACTTGTGTTAGTGAAGGAAACCACTTTTCGCACTTGTGTTCATGTTGAAAACCCACTTTTCGCACTTGTGTTGGTGCAGGAAACCACTTTTGCACTTGTATTAGTGTGGAAAAAACACTTTTTGCACTTGTGATAGTGTTGAAAAACCACTTTTCGCACTTGTGTTAGTGTTGAAAAACCACTTTTCGCACTGGTGTTGGTGAAGGGAACCACTTTTCGCACTTGTGTTAGTGTTGAAAACCCACTTTTCGCACATGTGTTAGTGAAGGAAACCACTTTTCGCACTTGTGTTGGTGCAGGAAACCACTTTTGCACTTGTATTAGTGTGGAAAAAACACTTTTTGCACTTGTGTTAGTGTTGAAAAACCACTTTTCGCACTTGTGTTAGTGTTGAAAAACCACTTTTCGCACGTGTTGGTGCAGGAAACCACTTTTGCACTTGTATTAGTGTGGAAAAAACACTTTTTGCACTTGTGTTATTGTTGAAAAACCACTTTTCGCACTTGTGTTAGTGAAGGAAACCACTTTTCGCACTTGTGTTAGTGTTGAAAACCCACTTTTCGCACTTGTGTTAGTGTTGAAAAACCACTTTTCGCACTTGTGTTGGTGCAGGAAACCACTTTTGCACTTGTATTAGTGTGGCAAAACCACTTTTCACACTTGTGTTGGTGCAGGAAACCACTTTTGCACTTGTATTAGTGTGGAAAAAACACTTTTTGCACTTGTGATAGTGTTGAAAAACCACTTTTCGCACTTGTGTTAGTGTTGAAAAACCACTTTTCGCACTTGTATTAGTGTGGAAAAAACACTTTTTGCACTTGTGATAGTGTTGAAAAACCACTTTTCGCACTTGTGTTAGTGTTGAAAAACCACTTTTCGCACTTGTGTTGGTGCAGGAAAAAACTTTTGCACCTGTATTAGTGTGGAAAAACACTTTTTGCACTTGTGTTAGTGTTGAAAAACCACTTTTCGCACTTGTGTTAGTGAAGGAAACCACTTTTCGCACTTGTGTTAGTGTTGAAAACCCACTTTTCGCACTTGTGTTAGTGTTGAAAAACCACTTTTCGCACTTGTATTGGTGCAGGAAACCAACCACTTTTGCACTTGTATTAGTGTGGAAAAACCACTTTTCGCACTTGTGTTAGTGTAGGAAACCAATTTTGCACTTGTATTAGTGTGGAAAAAACACTTTTTGCACTTGTGATAGTGTTGAAAAACCACTTTTCGCACTTGTGTTAGTGTTGAAAAACCACTTTTCGCACTTGTGTTGGTGCAGGAAACCACTTTTGCACTTGTATTAGTGTGGAAAAACCACTTTTCGCACTTGTGTTAGTGTTGAAAAAACACTTTTTGCACTTGTGATGGTGTTGAAAAACCACTTTTCGCACTTGTGTTAGTGTTGAAAAACCACTTTTCGCACTTGTGTTAGTGTTGAAAAACAACTTTTCGCACTTGTGTTGGTGCAGGAAACCACTTTTGCACTTGTATTAGTGTGGAAAAACCACTTTTCGCAGTTGTGTTTGTGTTGAAAAACCCCTTTTCGCACTTGTGTTAGTGTTGAAAAACCACTTTTCGTACTTGTGTTGGTGAAGGAAACCACTTTTCGCACTTGTGTTAGTGTTGAAAACCCACTTTTCGCACTTGTGTTAGTGTTGAAAACCCACTTTTCACACTTGTGTTAGTGTTGAAAAACCACTTTTCGCTCTTGTGTTGGTGCAGGAAACCACTTTTGCACTTGTATTAGTGTGTAAAAAATACTTTTTGCACTTGTGATAGTGTTGAAAAACCACTTTTTGCACTTGTGTTAGTGTTGAAAAATCACTTTTCGCACTTGTGTTGGTGCAGGAAACCACCTTTGCACTTGCATTAGTGTGGAAAAAACACTTTTTGCACTTGTGATAGTGTTGAAAAACCACTTTTCGCACTTGTGTTAGTGTTGAAAAACCACTTTTCGCACTTGTGTTGGTGCAGGAAACCACTTTTGCACTTGTATTAGTGTGGAAAAACCACTTTTCGCACTTGTGTAAGTGTTGAAAAACCACTTTTCGCACTTGTGTTAGTGTTGAAAAACCACTTTTCGCACTTGTGTTGGTGCAGGAAACCACTTTTGCACTTGTATTATTGTGGAAAACCACTTTTCGCACTTGTGTTAGTGTTGAAAAACCACTTTTCGCACTTGTGTTAGTGTTGAAAAACCACTTTTCGCACTTGTGTTAGTGTTGAAAAACCACTTTTCGCACCTGTGTTAGTGTTGAAAAACCACTTTTGCACTTGTATTAGTGTGGAAAAAACACTTTTTGCACTTGTGTTAGTGTTGAAAAACCACTTTTCGCACTTGTGTTAGTGAAGGAAACCACTTTTCGCACTTGTGTTAGTGTTGAAAACCCACTTTTCGCACTTGTGTTAGTGTTGAAAAACCACTTTTCGCACTTGTGTTGGTGCAGGAAACCACTTTTGCACTTGTATTAGTGTGGAAAAAACACTTTTTGCACTTGTGTTATTGTTGAAAAACCACTTTTCGCACTTGTGTTAGTGAAGGAAACCACTTTTCGCACTTGTGTTAGTGTTGAAAACCCACTTTTCGCACTTGTGTTAGTGTTGAAAAACCACTTTTCGCACTTGTGTTGGTGCAGGAAACCACTTTTGCACTTGTATTAGTGTGGAAAAACCACTTTTCACACTTGTGTTGGTGCAGGAAACCACTTTTGCACTTGTATTAGTGTGGAAAAAACACTTTTTGCACTTGTGATAGTGTTGAAAAACCACTTTTCGCACTTGTGTTAGTGTTGAAAAACCACTTTTCGCACTTGTATTAGTGTGGAAAAAACACTTTTTGCACTTGTGATAGTGTTGAAAAACCACTTTTCGCACTTGTGTTAGTGTTGAAAAACCACTTTTCGCACTTGTGTTGGTGCAGGAAACCACTTTTGCACCTGTATTAGTGTGGAAAAACACTTTTTGCACTTGTGTTAGTGTTGAAAAACCACTTTTCGCACTTGTGTTAGTGAAGGAAACCACTTTTCGCACTTGTGTTAGTGTTGAAAACCCACTTTTCGCACTTGTGTTAGTGTTGAAAAACCACTTTTCGCACTTGTATTGGTGCAGGAAACCAACCACTTTTGCACTTGTATTAGTGTGGAAAAACCACTTTTCGCACTTGTGTTAGTGTAGGAAACCACTTTTGCACTTGTATTAGTGTGGAAAAAACACTTTTTGCACTTGTGATAGTGTTGAAAAACCACTTTTCGCACTTGTGTTAGTGTTGAAAAACCACTTTTCGCACTTGTGTTGGTGCAGGAAACCACTTTTGCACTTGTATTAGTGTGGAAAAACCACTTTTCGCACTTGTGTTAGTGTTGAAAAAACACTTTTCGCACTTGTGTTAGTGTTGAAAAACCACTTTTCGCACTTGTGTTAGTGTTGAAAAACAACTTTTCGCACTTGTGTTGGTGCAGGAAACCACTTTTGCACTTGTATTAGTGTGGAAAAACCACTTTTCGCAGTTGTGTTTGTGTTGAAAAACCCCTTTTCGCACTTGTGTTAGTGTTGAAAAACCACTTTTCGTACTTGTGTTGGTGAAGGAAACCACTTTTCGCACTTGTGTTAGTGTTGAAAACCCACTTTTCGCACTTGTGTTAGTGTTGAAAACCCACTTTTCACACTTGTGTTAGTGTTGAAAAACCACTTTTCGCACTTGTGTTGGTGCAGGAAACCACTTTTGCACTTGTATTAGTGTGTAAAAATACTTTTTGCACTTGTGATAGTGTTGAAAAACCACTTTTTGCACTTGTGTTAGTGTTGAAAAACCACTTTTCGCACTTGTGTTGGTGCAGGAAACCACCTTTGCACTTGCATTAGTGTGGAAAAAACACTCTTTGCACTTGTGATAGTGTTGAAAAACCACTTTTCGCACTTGTGTTAGTGTTGAAAAACCACTTTTCGCACTTGTGTTGGTGCAGGAAACCACTTTTGCACTTGTATTAGTGTGGAAAAACCACTTTTCGCACTTGTGTAAGTGTTGAAAAACCACTTTTCGCACTTGTGTTAGTGTTGAAAAACCACTTTTCGCCCTTGTGTTGGTGCAGGAAACCACTTTTGCACTTGTATTATTATGGAAAAACCACTTTTCGCACTTGTGTTAGTGTTTAAAAACCACTTTTCGCACTTGTGTTAGTGTTGAAAAACCACTTTTCGCACTTGTGTTAGTGTTGAAAAACCACTTTTCGCACCTGTGTTAGTGTTGAAAAACCACTTTTGCACTTGTATTAGTGTGGAAAAAACACTTTTTGCACTTGTGTTAGTGTTGAAAAACCACTTTTCGCACTTGTGTTAGTGAAGGAAACCACTTTTCGCACTTGTGTTAGTGTTGAAAACCCACTTTTCGCACTTGTGTTAGTGTTGAAAAACCACTTTTCGCACTTGTGTTGGTGCAGGAAACCACTTTTGCACTTGTATTAGTGTGGAAAAACCACTTTTCACACTTGTGTTAGTGAAGGAAACCACTTTTGCACTTGTATTAGTGTGGAAAAACCACTTTTTGCACTTGTGTTAGTGTTGAAAAAACACTTTTTGCACTTGTGATGGTGTTGAAAAACCACTTTTCGCACTTGTGTTAGTGTTGAAAAACCACTTTTCGCACTTGTGTTAGTGTTGAAAAACAACTTTTCGCACTTGTGTTGGTGCAGGAAACCACTTTTGCACTTGTATTAGTGTGGAAAAACCACTTTTCACAGTTGTGTTTGTGTTGAAAAACCCCTTTTCGCACTTGTGTTAGTGTTGAAAAACCACTTTTCGTACTTGTGTTGGTGAAGGAAACCACTTTTCGCACTTGTGTTAGTGTTGAAAACCCACTTTTCGCACTTGTGTTAGTGTTGAAAACCCACTTTTCACACTTGTGTTAGTGTTGAAAAACCACTTTTCGCTCTTGTGTTGGTGCAGGAAACCACTTTTGCACTTGTATTAGTGTGTAAAAAATACTTTTTGCACTTGTGATAGTGTTGAAAAACCACTTTTCGCACTTGTGTTAGTGTTGAAAAACCACTTTTCGCACTTGTGTTGGTGCAGGAAACCACTTTTGCACTTGTATTAGTGTGGAAAAACCACTTTTCGCACTTGTGTAAGTGTTGAAAAACCACTTTTCGCACTTGTGTTAGTGTTGAAAAACCACTTTTCGCACTTGTGTTGGTGCAGGAAACCACTTTTGCACTTGTATTATTGTGGAAAAACCACTTTTCGCACTTGTGTTAGTGTTGAAAAACCACTTTTCGCACTTGTGTTAGTGTTGAAAAACCACTTTTCGCACTTGTGTTAGTGTTGAAAAACCACTTTTCGCACCTGTGTTAGTGTTGAAAAACCACTTTTGCACTTGTATTAGTGTGGAAAAAACACTTTTTGCACTTGTGTTAGTGTTGAAAAACCACTTTTCGCACTTGTGTTAGTGAAGGAAACCACTTTTCGCACTTGTGTTAGTGTTGAAAACCCACTTTTCGCACTTGTGTTAGTGTTGAAAAACCACTTTTCGCACTTGTGTTGGTGCAGGAAACCACTTTTGCACTTGTATTAGTGTGGAAAAAACACTTTTTGCACTTGTGTTATTGTTGAAAAACCACTTTTCGCACTTGTGTTAGTGAAGGAAACCACTTTTCGCACTTGTGTTAGTGTTGAAAACCCACTTTTCGCACTTGTGTTAGTGTTGAAAAACCACTTTTCGCACTTGTGTTGGTGCAGGAAACCACTTTTGCACTTGTATTAGTGTGGAAAAACCACTTTTCACACTTGTGTTGGTGCAGGAAACCACTTTTGCACTTGTATTAGTGTGGAAAAAACACTTTTTGCACTTGTGATAGTGTTGAAAAACCACTTTTCGCACTTGTGTTAGTGTTGAAAAACCACTTTTCGCACTTGTATTAGTGTGGAAAAAACACTTTTTGCACTTGTGATAGTGTTGAAAAACCACTTTTCGCACTTGTGTTAGTGTTGAAAAACCACTTTTCGCACTTGTGTTGGTGCAGGAAACCACTTTTGCACCTGTATTAGTGTGGAAAAACACTTTTTGCACTTGTGTTAGTGTTGAAAAACCACTTTTCGCACTTGTGTTAGTGAAGGAAACCACTTTTCGCACTTGTGTTAGTGTTGAAAACCCACTTTTCGCACTTGTGTTAGTGTTGAAAAACCACTTTTCGCACTTGTATTGGTGCAGGAAACCAACCACTTTTGCACTTGTATTAGTGTGGAAAAACCACTTTTCGCACTTGTGTTAGTGTAGGAAACCACTTTCGCACTTGTATTAGTGTGGAAAAAACACTTTTTGCACTTCTGATAGTGTTGAAAAACCACTTTTCGCACTTGTGTTAGTGTTGAAAAACCACTTTTCGCACTTGTGTTGGTGCAGGAAACCACTTTTGCACTTGTATTAGTGTGGAAAAACCACTTTTCGCACTTGTGTTAGTGTTGAAAAAACACTTTTCGCACTTGTGTTAGTGTTGAAAAACCACTTTTCGCACTTGTGTTAGTGTTGAAAAACAACTTTTCGCACTTGTGTTGGTGCAGGAAACCACTTTTGCACTTGTATTAGTGTGGAAAAACCACTTTTCGCAGTTGTGTTTGTGTTGAAAAACCCCTTTTCGCACTTGTGTTAGTGTTGAAAAACCACTTTTCGTACTTGTGTTGGTGAAGGAAACCACTTTTCGCACTTGTGTTAGTGTTGAAAACCCACTTTTCGCACTTGTGTTAGTGTTGAAAACCCACTTTTCACACTTGTGTTAGTGTTGAAAAACCACTTTTCGCTCTTGTGTTGGTGCAGGAAACCACTTTTTCACTTGTATTAGTGTGTAAAAAATACTTTTTGCACTTGTGATAGTGTTGAAAAACCACTTTTTGCACTTGTGTTAGTGTTGAAAAACCACTTTTCGCACTTGTGTTGGTGCAGGAAACCACCTTTGCACTTGCATTAGTGTGGAAAAAACACTTTTTGCATTTGTGATAGTGTTGAAAAACCACTTTTCGCACTTGTGTTAGTGTTGAAAAACCACTTTTCGCACTTGTGTTGGTGCAGGAAACCACTTTTGCACTTGTATTAGTGTGGAAAAACCACTTTTCGCACTTGTGTAAGTGTTGAAAAACCACTTTTCGCACTTGTGTTAGTGTTGAAAAACCACTTTTCGCACTTGTGTTGGTGCAGGAAACCACTTTTGCACTTGTATTATTGTGGAAAAACCACTTTTCGCACTTGTGTTAGTGTTGAAAAACCACTTTTCGCACTTGTGTTAGTGTTGAAAAACCACTTTTCGCACTTGTGTTAGTGTTGAAAAAACACTTTTCGCACCTGTGTTAGTGTTGAAAAACCACTTTTGCACTTGTATTAGTGTGGCAAAAACACTTTTTGCACTTGTGTTAGTGTTGAAAAACCACTTTTCGCACTTGTGTTAGTGAAGGAAACCACTTTTCGCACTTGTGTTAGTGTTGAAAACCCACTTTTCGCACTTGTGTTAGTGTTGAAAAACCACTTTTCGCACTTGTGTTGGTGCAGGAAACCACTTTTGCACTTGTATTAGTGTGGAAAAACCACTTTTCACACTTGTGTTAGTGAAGGAAACCACTTTTGCATTTGTATTAGTGTGGAAAAAACACTTTTTGCACTTGTGATAGTGTTGAAAAACCACTTTTCGCACTTGTGTTAGTGTTGAAAAACCACTTTTCGCACCTGTGTTGGTGCAGGAAACCACTTTTGCACTTGTATTAGTGTGGAGAAACCACTTTTTGCCCTTGTGATAGTGTTGAAAAACCACTTTTCGCACTTGTGTTCGTGTTGAAAAACCACTTTTCGCACTTGTGTTGGTGCAGGAAACCACTTTTGCACTTGTATTAGTGTGGAAAAAACACTTTTTGCACTTGTGATAGTGTTGAAAAACCACTTTTCGCACTTGTGTTAGTGTTGAAAAACCACTTTTCGCACTTGTGTTAGTGTTGAAAAACCACTTTTCACACTTGTGTTGGTGCAGGAAACCACCTTTGCACTTGTATTAGTGTGGAAAACCACTTTTCGCACTTGTGTTAGTGTTGAAAAACCACTTTTCGCACTTGTGTTAGTGTTGAAAACCCACTTTTCGCACTTGTGTTGGTGCAGGAAACCACTTTTGCACTTGTATTAGTGTGGAAAAAACACTTTTTGCACTTGTGATAGTGTTGAAAAACCACTTTTCGCACTTGTGTTAGTGTTGAAAAACCACTTTTCGCACTTGTATTAGTGTTGAAAAACCACTTTTCGCACTTGTATTGGTGCAGGAAACCAACCACTTTTGCACTAGTATTAGTGTGGAAAAACCACTTTTCGCACTTGTGTTAGTGAAGGAAACCACTTTTGCACTTGTATTAGTGTGGAAAAAACACTTTTTGCACTAGTGATAGTGTTGAAAAACCACATTTCGCACTTGTGTTAGTGTTGAAAAACCACTTTTCGCACTTGTGTTGGTGCAGGAAACCACTTTTGCACTTGTATTAGTGTGGAAAAACCACTTTTCGCACTTGTGTTAGTGTTGAAAAAACACTTTTTGCACTTGTGATGGTGTTGAAAAACCACTTTTCGCACTTGTGTTGGTGCAGAAAACCACTTTTGCACTTGTATTAGTGTGGAAAAACCACTTTTCGCACTTGTGTTAGTGTTGAAAAACCACTTTTCGCACTTGTGTTGGTGCAGGAAACCACTTTTGCACTTGTATTAGTGTGGAAAAAACACTTTTTGCACTTGTGTTAGTGTTGAAAACCCACTTTTCGCACTTGTGTTAGTGAAGGAAACCACTTTTCGCACTTGTGTTAGTGTTGAAAACCCACTTTTCGCACTTGTGTTAGTGTTGAAAAACCACTTTTCGCACTTGTATTGGTGCAGGAAACCAACCACTTTTGCACTTGTATTAGTGTGGAAAAACCACTTTTCGCACTTGTGTTAGTGAAGGAAACCACTTTTGCACTTGTATTAGTGTGGAAAAAACACTTTTTGCACTAGTGATAGTGTTGAAAAACCACTTTTCGCACTTGTGTTAGTGTTGAAAAACCACTTTTCGCACTTGTGTTGGTGCAGGAAACCACTTTTGCACTTGTATTAGTGTGGAAAAACCACTTTTCGCACTTGTGTTAGTGTTGAAAAAACACTTTTTGCACTTGTGATGGTGTTGAAAAACCACTTTTTGCACTTGTGTTAGTGTTGAAAAACCACTTTTCGCACTTGTGTTGGTGCAGAAAACCACTTTTGCACTTGTATTAGTGTGGAAAAACCACTTTTCGCACTTGTGTTAGTGTTGAAAAACCACTTTTCGCACTTGTGTTAGTGTTGAAAAACCACTTTTCGCACTTGTGTTGGTGCAGGAAACCACTTTTGCACTTGTATTAGTGTGGAAAAAACACTTTTTGCACTTGTGTTAGTGTTGAAAACCCACTTTTCGCACTTGTGTTAGTGTTGAAAAACCACTTTGCGCACTTGTGTTGGTGCAGGAAACCACTTTTGCACTTGTATTAGTGTGGAAAAACCACTTTTCGCACTTGTGTTGGTGAAGGAAACCACTTTTCACACTTATGTTAGTGTTGAAAACACACTTTTCGCACTTGTGTTAGTGTTGAAAAACCACTTTTCGCACTTGTGTTAGTGTTGAAAAACCACTTTTCACACTTGTGTTGGTGCAGGAAACCACTTTTGCACTTGTATTAGTTTGGAAAAAACACTTTTTGCACTTGTGATAGTGTTGAAAAACCACTTTTCGCACTTGTGTTAGTGTTGAAAAACCACTTTTCGCACATGTGTTGGTGCAGGAAACCACTTTTGCACTTGTATTAGTGTGGAAAAAACACTTTTTGCTCTTATGATAGTGTTGAAAAACCACTTTTCGCACTTGTGTTAGTGTTGAAAAACCAATTTTCGCACTTGTGTTAGTGCAGGAAACCACTTTTGCACTTGTATTAGTGTGGAAAAACCACTTTTCGCACTTGAGTAAGTGTTGAAAAACCACTTTTCGCACTTGTGTTAGTGTTGAAAAACCACTTTTCGCACTTGTGTTGGTGCAGGAAACCACTTTTGCACTTGTATTAGTGTGGAAAAACCACTTTTCGCACTTGTGTTAGTGTTGAAAAACCACTTTTCGCACTTGTGTTAGTGTTGAAAAACTACTTTTCGCACCTGTGTTAGTGTTGAAAAACCACTTTTGCACTTGTATTAGTGTGGAAAAACCACTTTTCGCACTTGTATTAGTGTGGAAAAAACACTTTTTGCACTTGTGTTAGTGTTGAAAAACCACTTTTCGCACTTGTGTTGGTGCAGGAAACCACTTTTGCACTTGTGTTGGTGCAGGAAACCACTTTTGCACTTGTATTAGTGTGGAAAAAACACTTTTTGCACTTGTGTTATTGTTGAAAAACCACTTTTCGCACTTGTGTTAGTGAAGGAAACCACTTTTCGCACTTGTGTTAGTGTTGAAAACCCACTTTTCGCACTTGTGTTAGTGTTGAAAAACCACTTTTCGCACTTGTGTTGGTGCAGGAAACCACTTTTGCACTTGTATTAGTGTGGAAAAACCACTTTTCACACTTGTGTTGGTGCAGGAAACCACTTTTGCACTTGTATTAGTGTGGAAAAAACACTTTTTGCACTTGTGATAGTGTTGAAAAACCACTTTTCGCACTTGTGTTAGTGTTGAAAAACCACTTTTCGCACTTGTATTAGTGTGGAAAAAACACTTTTTGCACTTGTGATAGTGTTGAAAAACCACTTTTCGCACTTGTGTTAGTGTTGAAAAACCACTTTTCGCACTTGTGTTGGTGCAGGAAACCACTTTTGCACCTGTATTAGTGTGGAAAAACACTTTTTGCACTTGTGTTAGTGTTGAAAAACCACTTTTCGCACTTGTGTTAGTGAAGGAAACCACTTTTCGCACTTGTGTTAGTGTTGAAAACCCACTTTTCGCACTTGTGTTAGTGTTGAAAAACCACTTTTCGCACTTGTATTGGTGCAGGAAACCAACCACTTTTGCACTTGTATTAGTGTGGAAAAACCACTTTTCGCACTTGTGTTAGTGTAGGAAACCACTTTCGCACTTGTATTAGTGTGGAAAAAACACTTTTTGCACTTCTGATAGTGTTGAAAAACCACTTTTCGCACTTGTGTTAGTGTTGAAAAACCACTTTTCGCACTTGTGTTGGTGCAGGAAACCACTTTTGCACTTGTATTAGTGTGGAAAAACCACTTTTCGCACTTGTGTTAGTGTTGAAAAAACACTTTTCGCACTTGTGTTAGTGTTGAAAAACCACTTTTCGCACTTGTGTTAGTGTTGAAAAACAACTTTTCGCACTTGTGTTGGTGCAGGAAACCACTTTTGCACTTGTATTAGTGTGGAAAAACCACTTTTCGCAGTTGTGTTTGTGTTGAAAAACCCCTTTTCGCACTTGTGTTAGTGTTGAAAAACCACTTTTCGTACTTGTGTTGGTGAAGGAAACCACTTTTCGCACTTGTGTTAGTGTTGAAAACCCACTTTTCGCACTTGTGTTAGTGTTGAAAACCCACTTTTCACACTTGTGTTAGTGTTGAAAAACCACTTTTCGCTCTTGTGTTGGTGCAGGAAACCACTTTTTCACTTGTATTAGTGTGTAAAAAATACTTTTTGCACTTGTGATAATGTTGAAAAACCACTTTTTGCACTTGTGTTAGTGTTGAAAAACCACTTTTCGCACTTGTGTTGGTGCAGGAAACCACCTTTGCACTTGCATTAGTGTGGAAAAAACACTTTTTGCATTTGTGATAGTGTTGAAAAACCACTTTTCGCACTTGTGTTAGTGTTGAAAAACCACTTTTCGCACTTGTGTTGGTGCAGGAAACCACTTTTGCACTTGTATTAGTGTGGAAAAACCACTTTTCGCACTTGTGTAAGTGTTGAAAAACCACTTTTCGCACTTGTGTTAGTGTTGAAAAACCACTTTTCGCACTTGTGTTGGTGCAGGAAACCACTTTTGCACTTGTATTATTGTGGAAAAACCACTTTTCGCACTTGTGTTAGTGTTGAAAAACCACTTTTCGCACTTGTGTTAGTGTTGAAAAACCACTTTTCGCACTTGTGTTAGTGTTGAAAAACCACTTTTCGCACCTGTGTTAGTGTTGAAAAACCACTTTTGCACTTGTATTAGTGTGGCAAAAACACTTTTTGCACTTGTGTTAGTGTTCAAAAACCACTTTTCGCACTTGTGTTAGTGAAGGAAACCACTTTTCGCACTTGTGTTAGTGTTGAAAACCCACTTTTCGCACTTGTGTTAGTGTTGAAAAACCACTTTTCGCACTTGTGTTGGTGCAGGAAACCACTTTTGCACTTGTATTAGTGTGGAAAAACCACTTTTCACACTTGTGTTAGTGAAGGAAACCACTTTTGCATTTGTATTAGTGTGGAAAAAACACTTTTTGCACTTGTGATAGTGTTGAAAAACCACTTTTCGCACTTGTGTTAGTGTTGAAAAACCACTTTTCGCACCTGTGTTGGTGCAGGAAACCACTTTTGCACTTGTATTAGTGTGGAGAAACCACTTTTTGCCCTTGTGATAGTGTTGAAAAACCACTTTTCGCACTTGTGTTCGTGTTGAAAAACCACTTTTCGCACTTGTGTTGGTGCAGGAAACCACTTTTGCACTTGTATTAGTGTGGAAAAAACACTTTTTGCACTTGTGATAGTGTTGAAAAACCACTTTTCGCACTTGTGTTAGTGTTGAAAAACCACTTTTCGCACTTGTGTTAGTGTTGAAAAACCACTTTTCACACTTGTGTTGGTGCAGGAAACCACCTTTGCACTTGTATTAGTGTGGAAAACCACTTTTCGCACTTGTGTTAGTGTTGAAAAACCACTTTTCGCACTTGTGTTAGTGTTGAAAACCCACTTTTCGCACTTGTGTTGGTGCAGGAAACCACTTTTGCACTTGTATTAGTGTGGAAAAAACACTTTTTGCACTTGTGATAGTGTTGAAAAACCACTTTTCGCACTTGTGTTAGTGTTGAAAAACCACTTTTCGCACTTGTATTAGTGTTGAAAAACCACTTTTCGCACTTGTATTGGTGCAGGAAACCAACCACTTTTGCACTAGTATTAGTGTGGAAAAACCACTTTTCGCACTTGTGTTAGTGAAGGAAACCACTTTTGCACTTGTATTAGTGTGGAAAAAACACTTTTTGCACTAGTGATAGTGTTGAAAAACCACATTTCGCACTTGTGTTAGTGTTGAAAAACCACTTTTCGCACTTGTGTTGGTGCAGGAAACCACTTTTGCACTTGTATTAGTGTGGAAAAACCACTTTTCGCACTTGTGTTAGTGTTGAAAAAACACTTTTTGCACTTGTGATGGTGTTGAAAAACCACTTTTCGCACTTGTGTTGGTGCAGAAAACCACTTTTGCACTTGTATTAGTGTGGAAAAACCACTTTTCGCACTTGTGTTAGTGTTGAAAAACCACTTTTCGCACTTGTGTTGGTGCAGGAAACCACTTTTGCACTTGTATTAGTGTGGAAAAAACACTTTTTGCACTTGTGTTAGTGTTGAAAACCCACTTTTCGCACTTGTGTTAGTGAAGGAAACCACTTTTCGCACTTGTGTTAGTGTTGAAAACCCACTTTTCGCACTTGTGTTAGTGTTGAAAAACCACTTTTCGCACTTGTATTGGTGCAGGAAACCAACCACTTTTGCACTTGTATTAGTGTGGAAAAACCACTTTTCGCACTTGTGTTAGTGAAGGAAACCAC